>NC_063193.1:30051912-30104412 GCF_017589495.1 Alosa alosa
AATGGACATTCTCTGATATTAGCTCTTCTGGTGTTTAGTCTGTTCTGCCACTGTTCCGCTGCCTGGCCACCATAGAACGCAACGTGGACCGATGTGAGATCTCCATCAGTACTGAGGAGAGCCGGGTCATATGCCAGTTCTACTGCAGACACGGTGAGCTGAGAGAACAGTGCAGGCTATCTGAAATGATACTCTTCTTAGGCTTTACATGCAGCCTGTATTTCCGGCTGTGGGATACATGAATGCATGTGATTATATCAAGTATAGCAAAGGTTCACCACTAGGAGGCAGTGTGTGTCATGTAATTCTATGATTTGGAAGGTAGAGGAATAATCAATAGAATTATCAACTACAGTGATTATATATAATTGGTAATTTGCTCACATTGTACCACACATAAGTATTTCCGCTCTCAAATTAAATTTATCTCCCATGACTGCCTAGTTAATAACATAATTCACCAGAGATACAGTTTGTTTACAGAGATGCAATTAGGAGTTTGTTCTTGAATGTGTTAACAAATAATAAACAGATGTTTTGTTTACTTATTGTTTGGTTGCGTCAGTAGTCAGTCCTCCTGTCTGTGCTCCTGTTCCAGGGATTACTAAAACTCACAACCTGAGCTACCAGGAATCTGAAGCTCTGCAAGCCGTCTTCCCCACCAACCTCTGCCCCAATGTACTGAAGGCCCAGGCCAAGTAAGAATCTCTGCCCAATGTACTGAAGGCCCAGGTCAAGTAAGAATCTCTGCCCAATGTACTGAAGGCCCAGGCCAAGTAAGAATACCTGCCTAATGTCCTGAAGGCCCAGGTCAAGTAAGAATCTCTGCCCAATGTACTGAAGGCCCAGGCCAAGTAAGAATACCTGCACAATGTACTGAAGGCCCAGGCCAAGTAAGAATCTCTGCCCAATGTACTGAAGGCCCAAGCCAAGAATGTACTGAAGGCCCAAGCCAAGTAAGAATATCTGCCCAATGTACTGAAGGCCCAGGCCAAGTAAGAATACCTGCCCAATGTCCTGAAGGCCCAGGCCAAGTAAGAATACCTGCACAATGTACTGAAGGCCCAGGCCAAGTAAGAATCTCTGCCCAATGTTGGGGGCCAGCTGTGGCCTACTGGTTAGCATTTCGGACTTTAACCGGAGGGTTGCCGGTTCGAACCCCGACCAGTAGGAATGGCTGAAGTGCCCTTGAGCAAGGCACCTAACCCCTCACTGCTCCCCGAGTGCCACTGTAGCAGGCAGCTCACTGCACCGGGACTAATGTCTGCTTCACCTCACTGTGTGTTCATTGTGTGCTGAGTGTGTTTCACTAATTCCCGGATTGGGATAAATGCAGAGACCAAATTTCCCTCACAGGATCAAAAGAGTATATATACTTATACTACTTACTTACTTACTTATGTACTGAAGGCCCAGGCCAAGTAAGAATATCTGCCCAATGTACTGAAGGCCCAGGTGAAGTGTAAACGTAGATATATGCAACTACCTTGGTGGGTTTTAGATAAGTTCCTTTTTAGGTAATATTACATATGCTCATACATTATCATCACATTGAAGCAACTTGCAACATGTATTACACATCATTTCAAGGTTTTGAGAGTTAGTTGAGATGTTGCTATGCCTCTCTACCCTGGAAATCCAACTGGAGTTCTCGCAAGAGCACAATTTGAATTTGCTCAGCGAGTCACTCTGGCAATCAGTAATGATGCTCATTACCCATGCCCTTGGAGCCAAGCTGCACCAGTCACATCGGTGTGTCTGATATAGGCGGGCCAGAGGCGAGCTAAACAGATGACGATGATATTTTCAAATGTATTGGCTTGGTGCCGCCCTTCGAGTTGGGCCATTTTCATTACTCATAAATCTTTCTAGATTTGGGTCTGGATTTCCAGGCTAATGCCTCTCACATACCATCCCATGTGAGAATACCTCAGTGGTGTTTAGATTGTATGTGATGTTGCTGTGTCTGTTGTGGTGTTAAAATTAGTTGTGATGTTGGTGTGTGTGTGTGTTTGTGTGTGTGCGTGTGTGTGTGTGCGTGCCAGACTGTTGGGGGACATCGTGAGACACTTCCCCGCCTCTCAGGAGGAAATCACCCTGGCCGTCTCCCCCGTCAGAGTCATTCTGAAGAACTACTACGAGGAAGAGAGTGGTGAGCAGGTTTTACCAAACCGACTGTTAAGATGTGCTCTATCCGGTTGTTAAGGCGTAATGCAATAATGTGCCCATAATTCTTTTTCCGGGTCCAACTGGGCCCAGAGCGGCTCGTAATTTTCCACAGACAGTAAAATATTTTTTTCCCCCTTGCTATTCAGAGTAGCCTACAAGAAAATTGCTATTCTCCTACTCACTTGCTGCCTCAACTTAATAAAACCCTATTTTGGAGGCTTGGACGTTACCCTTGATTATATCATCTGGCTGCGCAGCTACAGTAATTACTCTGTTAAAGTCAAACCATTTTTTTTACCCTCACTAAAACGGAGGTGATGGTGACAAGGTTTCCTAGTAGGCCTAGTGAAAACATGCTGGCTGGCTAGTAAACTTTTTTGGACAAAAGAGCCGTTCGGCGCGGAAACGACATGTAACATCGGACCTAACAACCGAATAGTATGGGAATCATGGGTTAACTCACACCCTTTATCCGAATAGTATGGGAATCATGGGTTAACTCACACTCTTTATCCGAATAGTATGGGAATCATGGGTTAACTCACACCCTTTATCCGAATAGTATGGGAATCATAGGTTAACTCACACCCTTTATCAATGTTACTGTCTGCTCAGGACTGGGGGCCAATGAACATGGTGGCTCAGATATCTCAGCTCTCACATCAGTGTGTGTGTGTGTGTGTGTGTGTGTGTGTGTGTGTTTGTGTGTGTGTGTGTTTGTATGTGTGTTTGTTTGTGTGTGTGTGTGTGTGTGTGTGTGTTTTTTTGTGTGTGTGTGTTGTGTGTGTGTGTGTGTTTTGTATGTGTGTGTGTGTTTGTGTGTGTGTGTGTTTTTGTGTACAGATCGTGCGAAGGTCATGTACACAGAGATGAGCCTGCACCCAGATGAGTTTGACTACTTCCAGGTCGGGGTAGACTCACACATCACCTTCTGCCTGAAGGAGCTTAGGGTGTGTATATCTGCTGGTATCTGACTGTGTGTGTGTCTTTCTGTGTTTGTGTGTGTGTGTGTGTGTATGGATGTAGACTCAGATGACACATTGTGCCTGAAGCAGCTGTATCTTTTCAGCTGTATTCTGGGTTTGTAGGTGTTTGTGAGTGGACTCAGAAGCTCAGTGTGTGTGTGTGTGTGTGTGTGTGTGTGTGTGTGTGTGTGTGCGCATGTGTGTGTGTGTGTGTAGCAGTAGTCACTTTTGAAGCCCTAACATTAATGTGTACATCAGGGCTGGAGGGAGCCGGTGGTGCTGTTATGGCACGTGTAGTCAGTGCAGTCCAGTCAATTCCATGTTACACATGTATCACAGATACGTTTACTTATTGTACAATTAAATAGATAGCATTGCGAAATAAAACTTCAGGTTCATTTGTTAAGTTAGATGCAGGGGCGGAGCTTGAGGGGGTGCGGGAGGTGCGGCACGCCCCCGGCCCGGGACCCGCAGGGGCGCCCCTCCCCCACCTCCGGGTAAGGTGGGACGGGCCTGTCCCACGGCACAAGGCCGGAGGAGCTAAGATCATGCAAACGGTTTCTTTTCAATCATTTTCATCAGAGTGGGACGTATTAGGCTTATAGGTTGCCCCAGTCAGGACCAGTGATGGGCAGTAACGCATTAGAAGTAACGCGTTACTGTAATCCAATTACTTTTTTCAAGTAACGAGTAAAGTAAGGGATTACAATTGCAAAAACAGAAATTAGATTACTTTTACTTTCCTGCACGCAGCCTGCGTTACTGCGTTACTAAACCGTGATTTTGCCATAGACAGTAAAATAATTTGGGATTTTGTGAGACTAACTCGTGACAATGATGTAGGCTATAGCTGCGTGATATAGATGTAAACAACAGACACACGTGTGTTGCAAGACATGGAGTGTGGGAGAGAGTTCAGACATTACGAAAAAAACATTAACGCTGTACACTCTTCGTGGGAAGAAAAATGTTGTTGTCTACAGCGAAGAATTCCACCTCAAATCTGAGCAAGCACCTAGCAAGCCGGCACAGGAATGTGAAACTCATTGAGACACCCCCAGATCCCGACATGACGGCTGCAGCAACAGGTGAAAATAGAGGACGTCGCGGGTTCCCTGTAGCCTACTGGCCCGTTATAACAGGAGCCAGGGCATTATAATATTCTGGCTGCATTCATTGTGATTTGGAAAATGGGCAAACATATAATGTGGTCTTTGCCTTTTTGTAATGGGGCTGGTGAGTGTTGAAGTCTTCAATAATTTGTTTCCCTTAAACCAGCGTTTCTCTACTGGGTCGCGGAGACATGCCAGGTGGGGCGCGAAAAACAGGAGATTTTTTTATTTATTTTTTTATCTGTAGCCTAGGCCCAGGTAGCACCCGATGCACAATGGACGCACTGTATTCATAGGGAAGCGCTCGTGTCAAGGCAGCGTGAGCGCATGTTTGAATCTGCAAGCACGTTCACTAATGAACATTTCTTGAAGCTGGCCTATCTTTGCGATATACTGTATTTGGAAAGCTCAATGAGTTAAATCTCCAGTTACAAGGCAAAGACAAGCACCTACCTCACCTAGCAGATAAGATTACTGCATTCACCAAAAACTTGAGGTATGGGACAGGCTACTCGATAAATAACAGTATGCCTTTGAGAATCTGAGTGAAATCGCTGAAACGTCTGCTTCGGGAGCCACTCTTGTGATCCCATGTATTAAACAGTAGGCCTACATCACATCCCTGCAAAGTTTATTTAAAAAATATTTCCCAACCAGCAGTGCTCAGTATGACTGGATTATGGATCCATTTAATGCAGCATGTTGGTATTTCATTGAATATATTGTACAATGCTGTAAAATATTGGCCTATGCTTCCTAATATGTTGCTGGAAAACAGAAATATGTGTGTTTAATTTACAATGGCACATTATGTATTTATTTATTATTATATCTGCAGCACCAGCTGATTTTAACTCTGCTGAAGAGGATATATTTAGAACTTGTCATTATTTCAATACATTTGACAATTTTAAGCTTGACCTACCACTTTCTTAGAGCGATGAGGGACAGGTGGGGCTCGAAAAGGCCCCCTTGATCAAAGTGGGGAATGAAAGAAAAAGTTTGAGAACCACTGCCTTAAACTAAGCATTTACATGAAGCACAGTAGCCTATGCGATTGAAACACATTCCACTCAGATAGGTGCTACCAGGCTCATATAGGCTATCACTTTTAATTGCAAACAGAAAATGTCTAGCTAGCTGTTTATACCAACTTAATATCATGACTATTGCTAATATAGTGCCAAATGTGGAGTTTGTGGACTAGCCATAGGCTTATATTTGAATGGAGCTGATCATTATGAGAGTTGTGTAGATGCTCTTAAAGTGACAGCGCACCATTTATAAATGAGTTAAACTGCATCAAATTAGTAGTATTTCTTAAGAAATATTTTAAACTAACAGTTCTGCTTTGGGCACCAAAATAGCCAGCAGCGGCACTGCACACACACAGTTCAAACACACACTCTTCTTGACATTAGAACAGCCTAAATGTGACATGCAACATCATTTTCTGTTTTTTGGTAAATGCATTACTCCTCTCTGCACTGCAACTGTTAAAAGATGTAAATGTTAATAGAGACTTTCGTTGTAATATTTTTTTTGCTGTATTTTATTTACATCTATTCGAATGAACACACCAAAAAGTTAAGATTGAAACGAATAAAACCAAGTTTTAAAAAAGCGTATTCAGGTTGTGTATAGCTAGTGTGTTTTTGTAAAGTAACTAAGTAAAGTAATTAGTAAAGTAAACTGACAACAGGTATACTGATTCGGTCATTGAGACTACAGAATACAGAATACAGTACAACAAACTTTCTGTCTTTATGAAGTTTATTTTGTATTCGGGTACAGTAGCCTAATTGCCTAATGTCTTGACAATAGTTTTTCTTACCGGCTTGCTGTTTAAACTGACTGCTTGCGCTCTGAACTTTCCTGCCAGGTTTATGACGTAAACCGCTACATCTCGGCTCTGGCATTGCCTAAACTCATCGTGTGGGAAATCAGATTATCTGTCAATATTGGGCTTTGAAAGTAAGGGGATATTTGCTCAGTAATAGTAGGCCTAGGCTACATTTTGTAACATTTATAGAAAACCGAGGGGAAGTTAAATTAGTAAGAGTTGGAAATTGAAAACACATACAAAAAAAAAGATTCGGGGCTTTTGAAAGAGATTCGGGCTTGAGCCCCCGGCCACTCTCGCCCGCCAATGCAACCACCCAGCAGTAACTTCTGCATTCAGTGAGATTTGCACCGCCCTAATTTTATTTTTTTTTGACTCTTCCCGTCACCGTTGCAACCTCTGAGCGCTCATTCTCCAAGTTAAAGATCATTAAAAAAACACTTGAGGAGCACAGTGGGACAGGAGAGACTGAGTGGACTTGCCATGTTGTCCATAGAGAATGAGAGAGCAAAGAAAATGGACATAGGCCTACACAGAGCATCGTGGGCGAAGTTTATGGAGCTAAGGCTCGTCAGATGCCCTTCAAATAGTGCTGCGATATTGTTGTTTTATTATTAGGGGTCATGTAGCCTAATGTTTTTGTTGTTCTCTTGGTTACACTTCATGTACGTTCGATGGACTTCAAAATTACATAGTTGCTCTCCGTGGCGCTGACGCTTGTAAGACCCGCTGTTGCGGGCATGTGTAGCCTATGTAAAATTATGTTATGATGAGTTTAATAAATAATGTGCCCTGCCCCCGGCCCGGCTCTGACTTGTTCCGCCACTGGTTAGATGTACTGTGCACATCATAAATAGTTGTTAGTGAGTATATAGTGAACATTCACCTTTTGACCTGCAACCCTAGCATACATTTAGTGAACAGGGAACCTAATTCTACTGTTCATGTAATCTAACTGTAACGCCAGCTTTTTCTGCCCTTTTACCAATTTATTTCAGCTAATATTTAATATAATTAATATAATGAATATTTAAAGCTGAATGAAATGATTAATTGAAGTTTTATTTCACATGTTTTATTGTTGCAGATTCTCATGTCTGAAGTTATTTAACTCTGAGGATCTCTTGCTTTTCTTCCTCTGGGAGTCGCCACTGGTGCACAGTGTGTGTGTGTGTGTGTGTGTGTGTGTGTGTGTGTGTGTGTGTGTGTGTGTGTGTGTGTGTGTGTGAATGTGTGTGTGTGTGTGAGTGTGTCTGTTTGTGAGTGTGCGTGAGAGAAATCATTTTCTGTCTGAAGTAGTTCAGTGACCAGCTGTAGAGGACAGCATGGACCCTGCTGTCACATGGGAGTGCGGAATATGTTTTATGTGTGTGTGTATTTGCGCTTAGGCATTAGCGTCTCCACACATAGTTGTGTGTGCAGTGTGTGTGTCTGTGTAAATGTGTGTGAGTGAATGTGTGTGTGCGTGTGTGTGTCCATCTTCTATTTTATGGCAGGCTTATTTCTAGCCCAGTTCAGAGGTTCAGAAGAGAGTGTACATATCGTTTTTCGCCTGGTCCCTGTGCCACCGTAACCCGCCGCGCCGTAAGAACATAATGCCACACACACACACACACACACACACACACACACACACACACACACACACACACACACACACAGGCCAGACCTATTTCACCAAGACGGGGCCTTTTAGAGTAAGCTTCTGATATTATCCCAAATCCCTTATTAGGGCTGAGGGGAGCAGTGGAGATTTTGAAGTGCAAGTGGAAAACCGACTCTGAATGGTAGTAGGGATTCTGTAGAGCTGCTTGGTGGTCTGAATGGTAGTAGGGATTCTGTAGAGCTGCTTGGTGGTCTGAATGGTAGTAGGGATTCTGTAGAGCTGCTTGGTGGTCTGAATGGTAGTAGGGATTCTGTAGAGCTGCTTGGTGGTCTGAATGGTAGTAGGGATTCTGTAGAGCTGCTTGGTGGTCTGAATGGTAGTAGGGATTCTGTAGAGCTGCTTGGTGGTCTTAATACTGTGCCGTCTGGAAGCGTGCAACACAGCATTTGTGGTTCCCCTTGTCCTCTGTAGAACATTGAGAACCTGACCTGTGTTAATTATTTTGTATATATTTATTTTTATTAACAATATACAACGTTACATATACACAGATTAAATACACATGTGCACATTTGCATACACAGAGAGAGAGAGAGAGAAACACTACGTTACTACAGTGTAAAATCACAATGATCAACATCTTTCAAAACCACTTTGGATATTTTTGTGGTTGGTTTGAACTAGTTCAGTATGCACCCACTCCCATGACGTCTAACTTTACCTCTAGATACTCCTTGATGAAGGTATCTCATTGCTACATACATTGGCATCACACACACACATAGACACAAACACACACACACATACACATATGTACATCCCTATTCAGATACACACACACACACACACACACATATATTCACACTCAAACACACACACATACATTTACACTCAGACACACACACACACACGTATGTGTGCACACACACACACACACACACATACACAAATGTATGTCCCCATTCAGATACACACACATATGTATACACACACACACACACAGACACACATATATTCACACTCATACACACACACATAACATACATTTACACTCAGACACACACACACACACGTATGTGTGCACATACACACACACACACACACACATACATTCACACTCAAACACACACACATATGTGTGTACACACACACACACACACACACATACATTCACACTCAAACACACACACATATGCGTGCACACACACACAGCAGAGAGCTAAGGCGTCCTGGTGGAGTGTGTTGCAGTCAGCTGTGTGATACTTTTAGACAGATGGTTGGCTCCCTGTAGAACTCACTACAGCAGTGTTCTAATCTGTCACTGTGAGTTACAACAAACAGAGAACACACACACACACACATTCATAACTGTCCTTTCCACTGTGGGATTGAATTCCCTTGGGCCACCAGAAGGGCAGCAGGGATGTAAGACACACACACACACACTAACACACACACACACATACACACACACTAACACACAGACACAGACACCCCCCCCAACATGCAACAGTTTTTAACAAATTAGCGCAGCGCGGTTATGATGCTAACCAGATTTAAGCACAATTTAGCACAACCTGGAAAATCATTGTGTGGTGGTCAATGTTGATATTGTGGTGGGCCGCCACAAATAAGTCAGTGTATGGGAAACACTGGAACTAGTACTTTGTCCCTCACAGGCCTCCATAGCTATGCATGTGTCTCAACGCAGGCCTCCATAAGGACACATGAACATCTGAACTAGTACTTTGTCCCTCACAGGCCTCCATAGCTATGCGCGTGTCTCTCACGGGCCTCCATTAAGACATGAATATCTGAACTAATTCCTCTCAGCTAAACTCAGGTCAACTACTCAAGCGTTAGATATATGTATGGGAAGCACTGTAATAGAAGCGGGCGGCTGCTGACCGCCTTGGCATAAGGCGCTCCCTAAGTCGCTTCCTCGATCCGTCTCCGAGTCAAAACGTAAGACAAAGCATGTTATACTAAAACATACAAACGTCAATCATGCCAACGTGGCAGGTGCCAACCAGTGTACAAAAAACGTCTCTGGCCAGATGGAGATACTAGCCCGAACCTTGTCTGTGGACATCGTTATTTGCAAAGCCGGTGCTGGATAAACAAATAGCGTGCGTGCGACAGAGGGAAAGTTCTTTGGTGTTGCTTTAACTACCGCACATTAATACCGTGTAAGAGCTGAGAGTCACACAGTCTGCCTGTGTGTGTGTGTGTGTATCTGTGTAGATCTAGAATGTCTGTAATGTGGAATAGTTTGTCGCTGCCGCTGTCGTTCACAGCCTGCCTGTGTGTGTGTGTGTGTGTGTGTGTTGTTGTTTTCTAGGGTCTGCTGTCATTCGCAGAGTCACACAGTCTGCCTGTGCGTGTCCACTTTGGCTCTTCTGGAAAGTAAGGCTCACTCATAACATAGAATACACACACACACATACACACACACATTCTCTATACAGACTTTTGTTTTTGTGTGTGTAAGTTTTTTTTTATTACTGTGTGTGTGTGTGTTCTTGACTGTTCTACCCTGCCCTTTAGAGTAGATTAGTGCATACTTAAGTATGCATATGTGTGTGTTCTAGATTGCCATGCCCAATATCCTTAAGAGTAGAAGACTGTGTGTGTGTCTTTGTGTGTGTCAGCATGGATCATTGCGTGTGCGTATTTCAGTCTGGCATCCCTGTGTCTGGATGACTGTGTGTGTGTGTGTGTGTGTGTGTGTGTGTGTGTGTGTGTGTGTGTGTGTGTGTGTGTGTGTTTGTTTGTGTGTCTGTCTGTGTGTGTGTGCGTGTGTGTTTCAATGTTGTGTGTTGTGTGCCCTATCCCAGGCATCCTTCAGTCTGGATGACTGCATGTGTGTGTGTGTACGTGTGATTCGGTATGTGTGTGTGTGTGTGTTTCAGGCCGGTGTCCTTCAGCCTTGACGACATGCCGTTGACAGCGACTGTGGTGTTGGCCACCCTGGATGAGGACGCTAGTGCCCCCCCGTCACAAACTGCCCCCTCCCAGATAGGCCCAGTACACAGGTGCCCCCCTCCAACACACACACACACACACACACACACACACACACACACACACACCATAAGCAGTCTATTCATACTGACAGCCCTGCACTTGCAGTATTTTGGTTCATTTAATCTTGTAACAGTTTTGTTTGGCTCAGTGGAAGGCCATTAGTCTCACACTGAGGACACACACACACACACACACACATACAGAAAACACTCACACACAAACACACACACACACACCTGCGCTCATGCTGCGCTGACCTCCTCCTTAATCACCCTAATACACACAGAAAATCACACACACACACACACACACACACACACACACCAATGCACCCAGACAGACTGTGTGTGTGTGCGTGTCTGTGTGTGTGTGTGGTGGGGTGGGGTGGGGGGTGGGGGGGTTGTAGGTACTGTATGTAGGAATGTGTGTGTATGACTGTGTGTGTGTGTGTGTGTAGGTGTGTGCATGTGTGTGTATGTGTGTTTCTGTGTGTATGTGTGTGTGTCTGCGTAGGAGTGCGTGTGTGTGTGTAGGGGTGTGTGTGTATGTGTAGGAGTGTGCGAGTTTGTGTGTGTGTGTGTGTGTGTGTATGTGTAGGAGAGTGTGAGTGTGTGTGTGTGTGTGTGTGTAGGAGTGTGCAAGTGTGTGTGTGTTAGACCCTATGGTTGGGCTGCAGTGTGGGTGGCAGATTACCCATCGTCTCAAGGCTCTGGAGGGATCTGAGGCCTAATCCCAGACAGAGTCCTGAGGACACCAGGGACACTAACCTCCTATTCTCTCTCCTCCTCTCTCTCTCCTATTCTCTCTCTCTCTCTCTCTCTCCCATTCTCTCTCTCCTACTCTCTCTCTCCTATTCTCTCTCTCTCTCTCCCTATTCTCTCTCCTATTCTATATATCTCTACATTCTCTCTCTCTCTCTTCTATTCTTCTCTCTTCTATTCTCTCTCTCTCTCCTATTCTCTCTCTCTCCTATTCTCTCTCTTCTATTCTCTCTCTTCTATTCTCTCTCTCCTATTCTCTCTCTCCTATTCTCTCTCTCTCTCTCTCCTATTCTCTCTCCTATTCTCTCTCTTCTATTCTCTCTCTCTCTCTCTCCTATTCTCTCTCCTATCCTAACCTTCTCTCTCTCTCTCTGCTCTCTCTATTCTCTCTCTCCTATTCTCTCTCTCTCTTCTATTCTCTCTCTCCTATTCTCTCTCTCATATTCTCTCTCTCCTATCCTCTCTTCTCTCTCTCTCTCTCTCTCCTATTCTCTCTCTCTCTCCTATTCTCTCTCTTCTATTCTCTCTCCTATTCTCTCTCTCCTATCCTAACCTTCTCTCTCTCTCTCTCGCTCTCTCCTATTCTCTCTCTCCTATTCTCTCTCTTCTATTCTCTCTCTCCTATTCTCTCTCTCCTATCCTAACCTCCTTCTCCCTCTCTCTCTCTCTCGCTCTCTCCTACTCTCTCTCTCCTATTCTCTCTCTCTCTCCTATTCTCTCTCTCCAATTCTAACCTCCTTCTCTCTCTCTGTTTCCTACTCTCACTCTCTTTAAAGCAACACCAAAGAGGTTATTGTTTCCCAAATTGTTTCAGTGGTTCAGCAACTCGTAACAGGGTGAACCGCACTTCTGCATTCGCTTCGCGGCCCTCTATCGGCTATAAGTTTGCCAGATCGGGTAGCGGATCTGTAGTTCGATGGAATGAGACATAAGAAACTACAAATTTGACTTGCATCTGATGTCGCAATACATCATACTTTCATAAAATCATGCAGCATACTCTACCTTAACTCTACCTGTCTCTGGACATTGTTATTTCCAAAGCCGGTGCTGGATAAACAAATAGTGATCGTGCGACAGAGTAAAAGTGCTTTGGTGTTGCTTTAAGAGACTCTAACCCTCTAACGCTGACCCTGCTTTGCATGATTGTGTGTGTGTGTGTGTGTGTGTGTGTGTCGTGTGTGTGTGTGTGTGTGTGTGTGTGTGTGTGAGTGTGTGTGTGTGTATGTGTGTGTGTGTGTGTGTGTGTGTGTGTGTGTGTGTGTGTGTGTGTGTGTGTGTGTGTGTGTGTGTGTGTGTGTGTGTGTGTGTGTGTGTGTGTGTGTGTGTGTGTGTGTGTGTGTATGTGTGTTTGTTACCTCCCTTCTGTCTTTGTTTCTTACTCTCTATTTTTCCCCCTCCCTCCTTCTCTCTCTTCGCATGATTGTGTGTTTGTGTGTGTGTGTGTGTGTGTGCATGTGTGTGTGTGTTACCTCCTTACCTCTCCTCTCTCTTTTTCTCCCTCTCTCTCCCTCACTCTCACTCTTTCGCTACATCCCTCTCTCCCTCCTACTCCCTCCCTCTCTCTCTTTAAGAGACTCTAACCCTCTAATGCTGACCCTGCTTTGCATGAATGTCTGTGTGTGTGTGTGTGTGTGTGTGTGTGTGTGTGTGTGTGTGTGTGTGTGTGCTAACGCTAGGGTCAAGGATAGAGCATGGGAGCACTGCAGCCTGATGCAATGGCTAACTGTGATTGACATTCATAGTGTGTGTTTGTTTGTTTGTGTGTATGTGAAGGTCAAAGAGAGAGGCAGAAATAAGTTATATTACATTGGGTAAATGTCACGGTTGTGACTTTAAATAGGATAGTGTGCATAGTGTGGATGAGCTCTTAATTGTGTTCTCCTGGAGCCCGTGTCCATTGTGTGTGTGTGTGTGTGTGTGTGTGTGTGTGTGTGTGTGTTCTCCTAGAGCCCGTGTCCAGAGTTTACCCTTGGTGCCCAGATAGTGTTACTGTGCCAGCCATGTGCAGATGGTAGCGATCTCTAGGCATGACATGGCATGCAGTACACACACGCGCACGCACACACACACACACACACACACACACACACACACACACACACACACATTCTCACCAAGATACATACTCACTCCAACATTGCACGTGCACAGACATATTCTCCCTCAGAGACACATACTGTCTGGCCATGCATGCACACACACACACATTCTCTCTCACACGCATGCACACACACGTACACACACACACACATGCTCTCACACACACACACACATACTGTCTCAAGAGTGTCTCATGTCTCATGTGTTCAGAGAGGGTCAAACATTCAATACCAGTCACGCTCACACACTCTTTCTCTTGATCCTTCTCTCCCTCTCTCCTCCAACTCTCTCTATCCCCATTCATTTCCCCTATCCTTCCCCCTCTCCCCCCACCACACACACACACACACACACACACACACGCACACACACACTCATGCATTCACACACACACACACACAACACACACAGTATCATATTGAAGTTTGTGTGCAGCTTAAGAAGGCCTAAGCCTCTGTCCTTAGCTGAACTCACAGGGCTTTCACAGATTATTTTAAACAATACAATGCTTTTCTTTCTCACACACACGGACGCCTTTGGGATTGTGTGTGTGTGATTGTTGTGTGTGTGTGTGTGTGTGTGTGTGTGTGTGTTTGTTTGTGTGTGTGTGTGCACGTGCATGTGCGTGTGCATGCATATGTGTGTGTGTGTGTGTGTGTGTGTGCGTGCGCGTGCATGCACATGTGTATGCGTGTGTGTTCATGTGTGTGCGTGCACGTGCTGCATATATGTATGCGTGTGTGTGTGTGTGTGTGTGCGCGCGTGCATGCCTATGTGTATGCGTGTATGTGCATGTGCATGTGTTTGTCTGCTAACTGACCTCAACTCACACCCAGGTGTGTGGGGGCCCCATCTGTCCCCACCTCTCCCCGTGGGACCCTTGAGTGTGGGGGGGGCGAGAAGGAGCCGGAGGAGGAGAACCTGCACGTGGCCCCCCAGGGAGGTCCAGTCCCGGGGGAGGAACGTGTCTTATCCAGCCAGGCGAGCCCCGTGTTCAGCCCCGCGCTCTACCTCAGGAAGCTTCTGGAACTCCCGAAACCGCCGCCCGCCGCCATCGTCACCGCCCCAGGAGCAGCGCGTAGCAGCCACACCCAACATGGAGGCCGAGGAGGCGTGTGCCTGGCACCTCCCCATGGCACCTCCCCTGACGCATGCACAGACTACGCTGATAGAGCACATGGAGACAGAGCCTGTTTGTGCCACGTCCAAGATGGCCGCCAGCTCTATGCCAGTCACCCCTCCTACTGCCAAGGTGATGAGACCATATGGGTCCAGTGTTTCCCACAGAATTGAATTCTATTTGTGCTGGTAGGTTTGCAGAATTAGCAGATGCAACGGTTTTTTTTTAACAAATTAAGCTTGGCGTGGTTATGATGCTAACCAGATTTAAGCACAATTTAGCACAACCTGGAAAATCATTGTGTGGTGGTCAATGTTGATATTGTGGTGGGCCGTCACAAATAAGTCAATGTATGGAAAACACTGGGGTCTTTCCTTGTCTCGTAAGTCCCCCGCCAGAGTTGGAAAGTGTAAATTACCCAGCTTTCTTGCGGCATTTCACGGAGGCACGGCCCCTTTAACTCTGAGTTCTTGAGGGTACCCAGAGGTGGCCCATAGTTGAGATGAGATGACATGTATTTTCTTTGTATTTGTACTGTGTTGGTCATTTTAATGTGCAATGCTCTTACACACTAGATTACATTGCTGCTTCAATCCAGTCACCAATTCATGCATTGCACGGTCTTGATGTAACGATTTGTTTTCGAGCCGGTTTGCTAAAGAGGCTAATGTAGCACAAAACAATAACAATGACTAGCCTGCTAGTGGCTCGAGAGAAACGCGACAGCACTTGTTGAAATTGAAATAGGTGAAATTGAGTTACTAAAAAAAGTTTTTTATTATTAATTCACATTCACCACACCCAACAATGGAGAATGAGGGGCGTGTTCTTGTGTTCTAGACAAATGTACAGCACTAACGAGATAGCTGCTGCTCTGGTGGCATCCATGTTCTTCCCAAAAAGACTACAAACCCCAGCGTTCGAGAAGTCTCTTCTCGTAATGATGAATGTGATATCTAAAATTGGATGTTTCTGATTGACTGTCAGCTTTTTGTTCTCAAAATCGCTCTGAAAGTTGCATGCTTTAGTTAGCAAACACTCCTTGAGTAGCCAATCAAAAAGAGAAGGGCAAAGCAAACGGGTCCTTGAGTAGCCAATCAAAAAGAGAAGGGGAAAGCAAACGGGTCCTTGAGTAGCCAATCAAAGAAGGGCAAAGCAAACGGGCCCTTCCTGTTTGAGTGCACTTTACATCACTGTGGAAACAGGTGTCATGAACAGGTTTTTGTCAGTGTGTGGATAATGTTAGGGTGATGACTGTGTGTGTGTGTGTGTGTGACTACAGGTTCGCGCGCTCCTGTTTGGTGCCCTGTGCGAGCAGAACCCAGATGCCAGTCCGTCGGCGTTACCCAGCCTGGCATGTGCCAGCGACACTGAAGACGACACCGCAGATGACAGAGGGCAAACACGAACAACAGAGGAGTGACACACACACATACACACACACACCTCACACACACACACACCTCACAAAGGACAGGACACTGGGAAGCTTGTGTTAAGCTTCAACTGCAAGTTCATGTTGGTTTGTCTTTTTAGTGGCTCACTCAAGCGCAGATTTTGTAATTCCTAAACGTGTGTTAAGTTATTCCCTAATTGCGTGTCATTGTCAATGTTCCTCTGCACAGTGCTTCCTCACGGTTTTGGGGGAACGCCTGTGTTTATACCAGTGCATTCACACACTCCTCTCAAGAGGCCCTGGGGTTGTCAGTCAAACTCATACTGGGAGGAGCTGCATAAAAACTACTTGTGTGTGTGTGTGTGTGTGTGTCTGTGCACGAAAGTATATTTTAATGAACTGCTTTCTTGTGTTTTGTGTTCACTGTAGCGAGTCTCACATTTCACTGAGGAATGTGCTTAAACACACACACATTTTCACTCACACATCCATACCTAAACACACACGCGGCAGACTCAGTGTGACTCATCTCTGTCAAAACAGGACAGGGTGTGTGTTTTCCAGAATGGACCACCCTACTCATGCCTGCATGCACGTGTGTGTGTGTGTGTGTGTGTCTCCCAATCCTTCTCTCCCATTTGTGATCCAGTGGCAATACCTGTGGGTGGTTACGGTTTGAGGACGTTATTCTGCAGCAAGGCTTCACACTCAAACACACACCGTACTGCAAACACGTGTACGCGCCACAAACTTCACACTCATACACACAAACACACACACATTATATATACACATTTACAGGAGTGTTTAAAGACACAGCACAAGTGTTTAATAAATACTAAGATCTTTATTTAAATATACAGCATCAAAAACATATGTACAGAAATTGCATTGACGAATCTCACACATACCTCTTCTCATATAGACAAACAGATGCACGCAGACATAAACACCATTTTGTTTTGGGTGATTAAAAGATGAGGAAGAAAGTAGTTTGACTGCAAAGCTCCAACCTTTCCCCATCAGAAGAAAAGAGAGGGGCTTGTGGTTCTACTGTGGAGTCTTCTGGGACTAGTTTAAACTGTGTTGGACTACCCGTTTCCCTTAGGCCAGGCTCTGAGTATGTTGCATTGCACACTGTTCCAGTTGAACTGTGAATGCATGCAATTTGACCAAATACTAAGTGTTGTACTTCAGCTTTAAAGGGTGAAACTATTCTATTCCAAAGCCTGTAGTTTTGACTTGTGCACAAGTTCGGCGCCACACAAACTAACACTACCAAAGCTGAGCGGTTTCTAAGGGAATTTCCTCATTTTGACAGAACTCGGGTAGCTCATTGTACTTAATTAATTACAGATTACTGGATCCTTCTGGCAGGCTAGCTGTGTGTGTGTGAATAACAGGTTAATATCTTAATTGGGTCTCACAGCACTAGCTAATAGCTATTTTGCTTCTGGAAGTGTGTGAAAGAAAAAGCAGATGTTTGTCAGAGATGCTAAAATATGCTCACCAAGGAAACAGTTGTTTTAAGGGAGCGTTGAGTTAACTAGGTTTCTCTAAGAATTAACTAGGTTAATTCTCTTAATTAGGTTGAGTGTGTGGTTGGAAAGTTTGAATTCGCTGTGTAGAGGGTCGGCCAGTGTGAGTGTGTTTGTGGTGTTACTTACTGCTGGAGGCCTGCGCGTGTGTGTGTGTGGATTCCCAAGCCCTGTAGTATGTCCACACCTGTTTTACAACACACACTTCCCGGAGACTGAGGACATCGCGGGCCAGTGTTGTCACTAAGTAGTTACGCCATGCATGCTGCTGCACGCGCCCCTTCCCAGAATGTACGTATACAGCACGTATACAGGAAGTACAGTAAGTGTGCCTCAGATTTTTGTATCAAGGCATTCTACAGAGAGAAGAGGGGGAAAGGTTATTGATGATTATTTGGGTTTAAGAGAATATATGAACGCAGAATTGATCAAGTATCTCAGTGTTGATTGGTTGAGGAGCAGGACTTGCGTCTCGCCTTGTCTGTGACCTATGAACAACCTCTCTAGGGGGTCTGACAGCAAAACAAGTTAAAACAACAGCGCTCTTGGTCCACTGCATTAGTCAAGGCACGGCCAAGCCCGTCTGCTCATACGAAACTCCTGTAAGGAACAGCAGTCATTCATTTTAACATCCCCCTGATTCAGACCAGGGGCCCGTTCATTTTTTGGGCGGTAAACATAGACGTCAATGTGTGGGAAAGAATCCATTAGAAGGCACATTAACTCTTGAGTACCCCGGGCTGAGTGCGTTGGGATAATTGACTTGGTAGGAAATGAGAGCAGTTATACTTTACTTTGTTGTTGGCTAAGGATAGCTAGAGCTGAGTAGTTTGACACAACAGCAGTGCAAAACCGGGAGGGAGGGAGGCTATCTGATTAAATTACCCAGGAAGTAGCAAAAATAAACCTTTATTAAGCCATCAGTACAGATATACACGGTTAGCATTCACAGATGCTAACATTCGTCTTTGTGCGTTATTTGTGTACACCTTAGATTCACAAAGACAAAAACTCTTTATTGCATTAAAGTTACTCTTTCCATGTGCTAAGGATGTTACACACACACACACACACACACTCTCTCTCACTCTTAGTTTCTACTTCTGACCCACTCAAAAGCATTGACAATCACAACACTACCAAATCAAGCACACATATACACCCCCCTCCCCACACACACACACACACACATATATACATACACACAGTACACGAACACCCTTCAAAGCATATGAACCATCTCACACACTGCTTGACAGGAGGGAGGGAATCACAGTCATCCCTTTCCCCCAGTCCGACCTTGGGCACCTCCCAAGCCAAACACAGGGAGACCATCTTCACTCGTCTCCTTTCTCCCTCTTCTTTTCTGACACCATAAATATTTTCTTACCAAAAGAACAAAAACAACGAAAGAAAAAAAAAAAAAAAAGTACAAAATCCCATTCCTGTCCCAACAAAAGAGCCTCGTCAAGTGTTACCTCGCCCTGGACCCTAAATGTCAGATTTCATAAACACAAGCAGGATTTTTAAAACTCTGCTGTTTTAAATCACCATCGAATAAAATAACATAATAAAATCATGTACAATTTATTTTCCAAAGAAACACACACTCGCTTTTACACTTCATTCTTTCTACTGTCCTCAAGAGATCACAGAGACTGTACGCCACACACGTTCAACATTGCTCGCTGCTATCGTCGTGTCGAGGCTTTTCCCTGTGATGAGGAAACAGCTTTGGCATCGCCTGCTCAACGTCAGACACACTACTGGACTCCCAGATGGGACCGGACAACGGATCTGCCCCAGACCTCAAACCCCACGCCTGATGCCCCACGGATCTGCCCCAGACCTCAAACCCCACGCCTGATGCCCCACGGATCTGCCCCAGACCTCAAACCCAACGCCTGATGCATATCTGCCCCAGACTTCAAACCCCACGCCTGATGCATATCTGGCTCAGGTGCTTCCCTGGCGCTTGAGGTCATTCTGTTCTGGGTCTGGACCTGCTTGAAGTCCGGTGCAGATCCGTTAAGAGTTAGATCTAGACGATATACTTGTTTTTGGGCTGGTTCTACATTTATGTACTATCCAGTGACTTTGGGACTGCTTTCAGCTCTTCCTCCTCCTCCTCTTCCTCCTCCACCTCCAGGCTACCGTGGCCAAGCAGGGCAGACATCAGCGGATGCTTACAAAGCCTTGTCCAAATCAGCTCTTCTGGCAGCGCTGTGTGTGTGTGCGTGCTAATCAGTTCGTCTGTTTGCCACCGATACCTGGAGCAAGGAGGCGCCACACAGACCACGATGTGTGTGTGTGTGTGTTTTCCAGAGTAGAGGATAAACAAGCCAAGGCTTTGCCATTTTGGAGTAGTCATATCTGAGGACATCTCCCTTTCAGCACTCTGTCCATTCATGCATAGATGCGTATCAACACCCACCATCTCCAGATCCCCTGGCGTCATAGCGACGTCTCCCTGCTCCACCCTACCTTCTCCTCTGGCTCATCTTGCATACGTCAAAAAACAAGAAAACTGAACTAAGACGCCACTACTTTGGGTTAGGTTGGGTTGGGTTGGACAGGGCTGGGTTAAGTTGTGTTGGGTTGGACTGGGCTGGGTTAGGTTGGGCTGGACTGGGCTGGGTTAAGTTGTGTTGGGTTGGACTGGGCTGGGTTGGGTTGGGTTGGGTTGGAGACTCAAGAGATGCCAGTGGTGGTGGTGGTGGTGAAGAGGAGGGAGCCTTACTGAGGGAGGGGGGCGTGGGGAGCACACCATGAGGCAGCGTGGCGCGGCATGGACTGAGGAAAAAGGAACGGAGGCCGTGCCGAAAGACAAAAGCAAAACACCAGTGCGGCGAGGGCAAGTAAGCGAGCGAACCAGCCGAGCTGACCAACAGTAGTCCCAGATCCTGCCAGCAGGAAATGGGTCGAGTGGGCCCAAGCGAGTCATTCCAGCACCCGGAGGAAGCCGAGGGTTGGTGCCAACCACCGGACCGACGCTAGTCCGTGTACTCCGCCACAATGGACAGCAGCACCGTGATGTCATCCGGCTTCCCTCCTGTTGGAAAAACACACACAAACACTCGTAAAACAGAGGGCCAGGGTTGTGAGACACAACAAACAGGTGTGTGTGTGTGTGTGTGTGTTACACATAAAACAGGTGTGCGTGTGTGTGTTACATATAAAACAGGTGTGTGTGTGTGTGTATGTTACACATAAAACAGAGGTGTGTGTGTGTTACACATAAAACAGAGGTGTGTGTGTGACATAAAACAGGTGTGTGTGTTAACGCATAAAACAGACATGTGGGTGTTACACATTAAACAGAGGTGTGTATGCGTGTTATTCATTAAACAGAGGTGTGTGTATCAGTTACACGCAAGACGGAGAGTCAGTGTGTGAGACAATGGCAGGAAAAGGCTGCCATGCATGACCAGAGGGCATCTGCTTCATAGACGCCTCTCATTGTTTGGTGCCGCGGGCTCTTCTACCAGCCTGGCTAAATAAACCACTTCAGGCTGATGAGTCAGACATCATCAAGCGCATCCGCCTCATGCTGCTGGTGCGGTCTGCGCCATTCTCACTCGCACGGCATGGCATGGCATGCCTACAGACCTGCCCTTGTGATGGGTCATTAACCCCGACCACAGTCAGCCATGGTTGGCAGTGGTTTCCCTTTCAGAAATTCCCCCATCGTTAAAAAAAAAAGGAAAACAACCATAACAGATGGATTCATTGTTTGTTGTTGGGAGGTTGTTACCTCTGACGTTCAGTCCGTTGTCGCAGGCGAACTGTGCGAAGGGAGACATGTAGTTGGGGTCGTAGGCCAGAACGTGAGCCTGCTCTGCGATGCTCTTCGCCGTCTGCTGGATGCTCTCGTAGTTGGTGTTCTGCAAGGTGACACACAAGGGTGTTGTTATACAAATTGCATATCAGAGCCTGACAAGATGGAGGCTTGTCTACCAAATACAGACCTGGGTCAAATTACAGTGCAACCTCAACACTTCACATAGAGACAAGGACAGAACAGACTGCAGAGACACTGCAAAAGAGTCAACAAAGTATGTGACAACATTAACATAAACAGGCCACTTCCTGAACTCACAAAATACTAAACACAGCACATGATTGCTGACTAACTGAACACACATGCTGAACACACTAACTAAACACACACACGCTGAACATTCTAACTGAACACACACACTGAACACACTAGCTGAACACACAAACACAAGAGACAATATAACACTCCACACACAGTATGACACAAAGACCGTACAGGGGAAGGTGTGTCACCTTGAGCTTCTTGAGTTCCTGCAGGATCATGTAGTCAGGCATGTTGTCAAAGAGACCGTCTGTGGCCGTGAGGATGATGTCACCAAGCTGGACGTCAAAGGACGAGCTGTCTGCAGCATCAGGACTGTGGAGCAGACACAGAGCACACAGGCAATAAGGTTAGCACAGCGTTAGAGCCCAACGTTAGCACAGAGTTAGAGCCCAACGATAGCACAGCGTTAGAGCTCAACGTTAGCACAAAGTTAGAGCCCAACCAAAGATCCTTGATTACTAGCAAGATAAAGCAACGTAATTCGTTACTATGGGAGCAAAACAGGACAGTTCCGGTCTGCATCAGTGGGAGTGTCAGCTTATGTCACAAAATAAACTCTAGATAGATAGATAGATACTTTATTGATCCTCAAGGGGAAATTCTCTCTTCTCTCTCTTAATAAGCAATAAGAACAGATAAACATAATTGTGTTCACAGTATTATTGTCTATAATTATGTATGATACCAATGAATCATTCTTTAGGACATGATATGAATAATTTAATTAGTCATGTGAACCGAGCTAGCTAGCTAGCTTGAAATGCTATACAAGTGGATGGGAGTAGCTATGGCAATACAGCTATGCGCTAACAAGTTACTAGTAGTTGAAGGACTTTGCTTAAAGTTAAAATACTATTGCAAATTCACTTGAGTATAAACTATCCACTTTAACTAATGTCAGTAATGTTATTCAGCTCAAAGAAATTACACTTCTCCGTTTAAAATGTTACCTTAGCTAAGAGGCTAGCTAGCATGCTAACAACCGGACAGTAACTGGCAGCAGCATGGTCTGATATTAAGTTATTTTATTACAAATCCGAACACTACAAAAATTACACTTTTAGGCTTGAAATGATCCCAAACACTTACAGATTATGACAACATTTTCCAAAAAAAAAAACCTCAACAAATCCAGAAAGACATAATGACCAATTTATTGGTCAAATTCCACAAGTCTCCATTGACATTAGTGCAGCGAGGGTTTACTCTGGTCTGCATAAAGGGGGATTTCCCTCCCTCCCCCTTGCAATAATCGAACGCGGAAATTGTCGAACGTTTGCACCTCTCGCTCCGCTTTAATCCTCTCTGGCCCAACGTTAGCACAGCGTTAGAGCCCAACGTTACAGAGTTAGAACCTAACGTTAGCAGCCTTAGGACTGTGGAGAGTTTGCATTGTGACATTTGTTGACAACTAAAGAGGCTTATAGATAGAGTGTAACACAACCGCTCCTGGGCTATTATCAGAGCCAATCAGGATCTAACACACACACACACACACTGCAGGTCACTACAGAGATCACACACACACACACGCACTGCAGGTCACTACAGAGATCACACACACACAGATCACACACACACACGCACTGCAGGTCACTACAGAGATCACACACACACACACACACACACCTCCAGGTCATTGGAACCAGGTTGCGAGGGCATTAAATCGCCACGCATCCAACCTGTCTGCTGGGCACTGCCGGCCTCCAGCCTGCAGGATCATGCCAGGGACCCAGCGGGGGATATGCCCCAGTCAGGGCCTTATGAAACTGGGCTTAGTCTCTGCTCCTGCTCCCTCCTCCATGAGCTCCACCACAGGAGTGGACTTAGTGTGTGTGTATGTGTGTGTCTGGGTGTGAGAGAGTGTGTTTGTGTGAGAAAGAGTGTGTTTTTGACACTCACTGGGCCAGTCCTGGTCATCGCTGGGTTACCTAACGTGAACCGGCCTTTTCAGTGGAAACTGCATATAGACACAAAGAGGACAATGTTCCCAGATTCAGCAGATTCTGTTTTGCCGAACAGCACTCAAATCTCCCATAGTGCTTTAACCAATCCACTTGCACTGTTTTTTGTCAAGTGTACGCTCAGCTTTCGGGGTTCAGCTAGGCCATGCAGTTTCAGTAAAAGTCATATAGCTGACTAGCAAGATTCTACAGACTCTTCAGTCACTTACTGACGACTACTTCAGTGATTCACCAACTCATATTCAACTCAATTATTATTATTTCCCTTGTTACTGTCACCGATCATAGATAGATACTTTATTGATCCCCAAGGGGAAATTCAAGGTCTCAGTAGCATACAGACATCACACACACATTCACTAACAGCAGAAAAAAGTAATTAAAAGTATATAATATAAAAAACACAACTAAGCAATAAGGACAGTAGAAGATAAAGAATATACTAAAATACAAGTTATACTAAATAACACTTAATCTAAATCAATTCTAAAAACAGTATCCACATAGTGGGTGATTAATCAAGAGGTGCTTGCAGGGGACTGAGCCTGTGATTCTCTGTGCATAGTAAGGGAAGGTGCTCTGTGTGAGTGAGTGTCATGGTGATGGTGAAAATGAGTAAGTCCAAATATTATATAATTTCCCATGTTACCACCTTGCACCTGCAAATACACTCCGCTCCGTCAACTCGGGTTGGGGAATGAGGTTTAACATGAAACAGAATGAGGGACTGAAATGTTCCTGGTTGGTGGAGCTCACTGTCCCGAGTCCCGCGACGGCGAGGAGTTAAGAGAGCAGTGAGACCATGACTGGGTTGGTGGCGTGCATCAGCTTGGCTCGAGACTGAAGAATCAAGTAAACAGACACACACACACACTCATACACACACACACACACACACACACACACACACACACACACACACACACTCTTACACACCCTCTTACATACACACACTCTCCCACACACACACACACACACGGAGAGCTGGGAATGAAGTTCAGCTGCATTGTTAAATTTAATCATTGTGTGGTGTGCAGCAGCCTCAGCCCAATGTTCAGAGTTGTTCAATGGAGGCAGAAGAAACTTGAACTGGGGCTGTGCTGTGTTTATGCATGCTGATTACTACAGGGAACATTGTGTAGCCTGCAGAAGGACTGGCAACCAGGGCAAACAAATACAAAACTAGCAGAGCTGCTTTAAGTCATTTATCTGATGTGGTACTGATTTGACATTCTCCATGGCGCTGCCGTCAAAATAAACTAAAGAACTGGCAGGAATACCCAACAGTAATCTCATTCACACACACACAGCAACACACTCTTGCACAGATTCTGGAGAGCGTTTCTTTGCCTTTGCCTTTGCCCCCCCACAGCTTTGCAAACCCAACACTGGCCCTAATAAAAGCAGCCCGGGTTCCTGGGGAGGTGAAACATCTCCACTACCCAGCGGCTCCAGCCTGCTCTCTGTGTTCTGTGGCCTCAGAGAGGAGGGTCTTGGGGGGCAGGAGGACGGCTCCCTAAGGGGGGGGGCTGCGGGGGTCGGTATCATCGCTCGGCACTCTGGGACCTGAGCGGTGCAGTGGGCCACGGAGTGCAGAGATGGTGTCAGGTGGAGTTTCTGGAAGGCTGCTGGGCCCTGCGTGTGTGTGTGTGTGTGTGTATGTCCTGCGTGTGTGAGTGTGTGTATGTATGTGTGCCCTGTGTGTGTGTGTGAGTGTGTGTGAGTGTGTATGTGTGCCCTGCGTGTGCGAGTGTGTGTATGTATGTGTGCCCTGCGTGTGTCAAAGTCAAAGTCAAAGTCAGCTTTATTGTCAATTTCTTCACATGTTCCAGACATACAAAGAGATCGAAATTACGTTTCTCACTATCCCACGGTGAAGACAAGACATATTTTACCAATTTTAAGTCCACAGACAAACATAACATTCAAGTAAACAAAAAAGTAAGTAAATAAGTAAATAAGAGGTCACATATAATAATGAAAAAATAAGAGCAGCAAAATTTTGTTGAAATTGTGCATAGACAGTCAGTAAAAAAAAACTAGTGCAAAGTCAGGCCAATAAGAGGCTTGGGTAGTTCTGTTTGACCTGAGTAATAAAGAAAGTGGCATAGTGGTGCAAGTTATGTAAGAGTTTCTGGTGTGAGTGTGTGTATGTATGTATGTATGTATGTGTGCCCTGCGTGTGTGAGTGTGTGTATGTATGTATGTATGTGTGCCCTGCGTGTGTGAGTGTGAGTGTGTATGTGTGCCCTGCGTGTGCGAGTGTGTGTATGTATGTGTGCCCTGCGTGTGTGAGTGTGAGTATGTATGTGTGCCCTGCCTGTGTGAGTGTGTGTATGTATGTGTGCCCTGCGTGTGTGAGTGTGTGTATGTGTGCCTGTGTGCGTGTTTATGTGCTCTGGGTGAGCATGTGTGTGTGTGTAACATTCCCATGTCACTTGCAGGTGGCCGGCCGGCTGACCGAGCTTCCTCGAGCGCGTAGTTCGACAGAAAGGAGAGACGGCGTGCGTGTCCATAGCAACGGAAAAGCCCAGCAGCAGCAGTTCACCACACAGACAGACGATGGAATCTGCGTCACATCTCATAAAATAATCACTCGCACAAGACAGACGGGGGAATATCCGTCACATCTCATAAAATAATTACTTGCACAAGACTGGATTTAGACACTCCAACACACTAATCTGGCATTTACATATTTAAAAACATCCCAACTTTTATAAAATAATTCTGTTGTAAAAGTTGTGATTTATTCAAATACATTGCCGTGGCCTACTGGTTAGCACTTCAGACTTGTAACCGGAGGGTTGCCGGTTCGATCCCCGACCAGTAGGAACGGCTGAAGTGCCCTTTGAGCAAGGCACCTAACCCCTCACTGCTCCCCGAGCGCTGCTGTAGCAGGCAGCTCACTGCGTCAGGATTAGTGTGTGCTTCACCTCACTGTGTGCTGAGTGTGTTTCACTAATTCACAGATTGGGATAAATGCAGAGACCAAATTTCCCTCATGAGATCAAAAGAGTATATATACTTATACTATAAGTATCAATATCTTATCAATGTCCATTCTACCCTTTCTAATTTAATTATGCTTTCAGCATCATTGCACTATGTATCCCCAAGGTTACACACACACACACACACGCACACACACAGTCAGAGACACACACACTGAGACACACACACCCGTGGAGGGGGCACAGGTGCAGGCTCTGAGTAAAGACGGTCACCTCACACAACTTGCCGGTTTGAAACTCCACTCTCTTCCATCTTTAACAATGCCAATTGAGTGTGTCTCTGTGTGTGTGTGTGTGTCTCAGTGTGTGTGTGTCTCTGAGTGTGTCTCGTCTTGTGTGTGTGTGTGTCTCAGTGTGTGTGTGTCTGAGTGTGTCTCGTCTTGTGTGTGTGTGTGTGTGTGTGTCTCTGAGTGCGGCTTTCTTTCTCTTCTCTATCATGTGGCATCCAGCACTCATGTCCAGCTCACCAAATTACAGCATTGGAGACACTCTTTACACACACACACACACACACACACACACACCGGCTATTTCCACTAACTGCAACAAAGCCTGGGATAATTGTGTGAGAGTGGATTTCTCCTGTCTCATAAGGTCTGTGCTTAAGACGCTCACACGAAACCAGGACGCTGCGTTGTGTGGTGTGTGTTAGTGCTGGGCGGTATAACCAAAAATGTATATCACGGTATTTTTCAAAATTCTTACGGTTTCACGGTATATGACGGTATTTTTTTTTTCATGCATAATCAGATGTTCAGCATTTTCTACAGGTTGAGAGAGGAATTGCTGCAGTACATTGACTAAGGATGGTCTATTTTACTGTCATGATGTAGAATAACTCCACACTGGTAATGCAGTTTTGCATGGCCCCAGAAAATTATGCTGTTTACAAAGAGCCACTCATGATTCTAATGAAGAATCTAATCAGAATGCAAAGACAATTGCAGTCAAAATACAGAACTTTTACTGTGCAAATTTCACAAACATCTTATATAACCAATAAAACGTATAAAACCAATACAAAAAGTAGTGCAACTTGCAATAATTATACTTTTTTTAAAACCTCTCTGCCAATATGCTTACTCTGTCAAATAGGCCTATCAGAAACATGCCTTATTGTTATTGTGTGGTTTGCATGACGTTAGTGGTAGGCTAACGTTAACTTCATGTAGATGTAGATGTCTTGTTTGCCTGCCTAGAGCCCGGTTCAGGTTAAGCTAGGCAAAACATTAACAAAAAGTTTGTTTTGGTGCACTGATGACAGTCAGGATCATTTCTAACTAGCCAGCTAGAATTGCTCAGTTCATGTCTATAACATGCTTTACTTGCTACCTGGATAATTTCAGCTTAATATTCTTAAGGTGAGATGAATGATAAGATCATTAAACTTCACTGTGTTCGGTGGGTTGCTAACTATGACATCACCTACTAGCCAGCTAGTTACAGCTATTGAACAATCTCAATAGAATTTTTCACACTTAAATCCTTTCAATGCAGTATCATTTAACGTTTTTTTCTTAACTAAAGAAACAATTTAAGGTATTCTGTGCAACACCCTTAAACAAACCCCCTTACCTAAGGATAAATTAAGCCTTAAGGGTCATACTTCAGGGAAAAACTTAAGGTGTTTTTTTGTTTACCCTCACTATGCCCATAGACAGTAAAAGAAAGAGACTATGAGAGAGACTATGCCTCCTGCGCGGTTCCACCATCGTGCGTGTGAAAAAAGTTCGATCTGAAACACTGTCGACGCGCGTAGCAGTTCCCAAACGTTGTGTAGGCCTAATCAAATACACCGTATGGCGGTATATTAAAAAATTCATATCATAACAAAATATACACCGGTTTACAGTGTGAACCGGTATACCGCCCAGCACTAGTGTGTGTGTGTTCTCCTATAGACTTGCCCCACTAAACTAAAGGGCTTTGTATGGCATGGCATGGCATGGTTTATGTGCGTGTTCTCATCTAGTCCTTCATGAGCCACCACCAATGAAGCGTCTCCGTGGCGCTGTCTTTGATGACAAGGAAGCGTCTCCGTGGCGCTGTCTCTGATGACAATGAAGCGTCTCCGTGGCGCTGTCTTTGATGACGACCTTGCCACGGGAACACTGGCGTGGACTCTCTCCCTCACCTTTGCCCTGACCAACTGAGCGACCCGCTCGAGTTCTTATTTCAACACCACAGGGTTCACCGCCAGGCCTCTTACGCACTCTCACAGGCTGCAAGCCCCAAGGACAGCAGCGCACACGTGAGGTGGCTCAAAATAATCGCTCTCCAGATTTCACACACGGCCAGGATTGGCTGACAAGGTAAAGGCCCCTGGTCCGCCCCATATGCGATTAAACTTTGAACACACACAGAATGGCAGAGTTCCAGACTTTACTGCTGCTCTCCTTTAGAGTTTAGACAAGACACACACACACACAGAGAGAGAGACAGAGAGAGAGATACTGGCACGCCTCGGCAATGAGGAGCAGCAGCACATGGCCACAGCTGCCCCCTTCTTGTCTGTGACATCATAATCGCGCGCCAAGAGTTCTAATTCTGATCGGGCATTCTTGGCGGGCGGCCGAGACTGAGGCACATGACCTCCTGCAGTGTGCATTCCTGTTCTGGGGCCTCATATCCACAACATGCAGCTGGGTCACAGAGGCCATATGCTTACATTAATGCTTCCTCCTCCTTCACTTCAGGATCACACACACACACACACCTAAGATCACTCCAGATCAGCTTTAAAGATTTACACTCACCTAGCATCGCCATACAGCACAGCCATAGCGACCTAATGAGAGCACCAGCCATGCAACTTCAAGAATGTGGCTGTGTGTGTGTGTGTGTTAGGTCCTGAGATCATGAGGGGTGCGTGTGTGTCTGTGTGTGTGTTGGGGTCCTGAGATCATGAGGGGTGTGTGTGTGTGTGTGTGTGTGTGTGTGTGTGTTAAGGTCCTGAGATCATGAGGTGTGTGTGTGTGTGTGTGTGTGTCTGTGTGTGTGTTGGGGTCCTAAGATCATGAGGTGACTTAAGATTTAAGCCTGAGTTTGATGAATATGATTGAAAACAACTCCACAAAAAGAAGAAAGGATCGACACACTGAGACAGATGGACAGAGCACAGATTAGGGTTTTAACAACGACACCCTACTGCTACCTTCACAGAGATCCAGCGCCACGATACACTCTATAATGCTACCTACAGGGGCAGGAGAGGACAATTAGGGTTTTAACAACGACACCCTACTGCTACCTTCACAGAGATCCAGCGCCACGATACACTCTATAATGCTACCTACAGGGGCAGGAGAGGACAATTAGGGTTTTAACAACGACACCCTACTGCTACCTTCACAGAGATCCAGCGCCACGATACACTCTATAATGCTACCTACAGGGGCAGGAGAGGACAATTAGGGTTTTAACAACGACACCCTACTGCTACCTTCACAGAGATCCAGCGCCACGATACACTCTATAATGCTACCTACAGGGGCAGGAGAGGACAATTAGGGTTTTAACAACGACACCCTACTGCTACCTTCACAGAGATCCAGCGCCACGATACACTCTATAATGCTACCTACAGGGGCAGGAGAGGACAATTAGGGTTTTAACAACGACACCCTACTGCTACCTTCACAGAGATCCAGCGCCACGATACACTCTATAATGCTACCTACAGGGGCAGGAGAGGACAATTAGGGTTTTAACAACGACACCCTACTGCTACCTTCACAGAGATCCAGCGCCACGATACACTCTATAATGCTACCTACAGGGGCAGGAGAGGACAATTAGGGTTTTAACAACGACACCCTACTGCTACCTTCACAGAGATCCAGCGCCACGATACACTCTATAATGCTACCTACAGGGGCAGGAGAGGACAATTAGGGTTTTAACAACGACACCCTACTGCTACCTTCACAGAGATCCAGCGCCACGATACACTCTATAATGCTACCTACAGGGGCAGGAGAGGACAATTAGGGTTTTAACAACGACACCCTACTGCTACCTTCACAGAGATCCAGCGCCACGATACACTCTATAATGCTACCTACAGGGGCAGGAGAGGACAATTAGGGTTTTAACAACGACACCCTACTGCTACCTTCACAGAGATCCAGCGCCACGATACACTCTATAATGCTACCTACAGGGGCAGGAGAGGACAATTAGGGTTTTAACAACGACACCCTACTGCTACCTTCACAGAGATCCAGCGCCACGATACACTCTATAATGCTACCTACAGGGGCAGGAGAGGACAATTAGGGTTTTAACAACGACACCCTACTGCTACCTTCACAGAGATCCAGCGCCACGATACACTCTATAATGCTACCTACAGGGGCAGGAGAGGACAATTAGGGTTTTAACAACGACACCCTACTGCTACCTTCACAGAGATCCAGCGCCACGATACACTCTATAATGCTACCTACAGGGGCAGGAGAGGACAATTAGGGTTTTAACAACGACACCCTACTGCTACCTTCACAGAGATCCAGCGCCACGATACACTCTATAATGCTACCTACAGGGGCAGGAGAGGACAATTAGGGTTTTAACAACGACACCCTACTGCTACCTTCACAGAGATCCAGCGCCACGATACACTCTATAATGCTACCTACAGGGGCAGGAGAGGACAATTAGGGTTTTAACAACGACACCCTACTGCTACCTTCACAGAGATCCAGCGCCACGATACACTCTATAATGCTACCTACAGGGGCAGGAGAGGACAATTAGGGTTTTAACAACGACACCCTACTGCTACCTTCACAGAGATCCAGCGCCACGATACACTCTATAATGCTACCTACAGGGGCAGGAGAGGACAATTAGGGTTTTAACAACGACACCCTACTGCTACCTTCACAGAGATCCAGCGCCACGATACACTCTATAATGCTACCTACAGGGGCAGGAGAGGACAATTAGGGTTTTAACAACGACACCCTACTGCTACCTTCACAGAGATCCAGCGCCACGATACACTCTATAATGCTACCTACAGGGGCAGGAGAGGACAATTAGGGTTTTAACAACGACACCCTACTGCTACCTTCACAGAGATCCAGCGCCACGATACACTCTATAATGCTACCTACAGGGGCAGGAGAGGACAATTAGGGTTTTAACAACGACACCCTACTGCTACCTTCACAGAGATCCAGCGCCACGATACACTCTATAATGCTACCTACAGGGGCAGGAGAGGACAATTAGGGTTTTAACAACGACACCCTACTGCTACCTTCACAGAGATCCAGCGCCACGATACACTCTATAATGCTACCTACAGGGGCAGGAGAGGACAATTAGGGTTTTAACAACGACACCCTACTGCTACCTTCACAGAGATCCAGCGCCACGATACACTCTATAATGCTACCTACAGGGGCAGGAGAGGACAATTAGGGTTTTAACAACGACACCCTACTGCTACCTTCACAGAGATCCAGCGCCACGATACACTCTATAATGCTACCTACAGGGGCAGGAGAGGACAATTAGGGTTTTTAACAACGACACCCTACTGCTACCTTCACAGAGATCCAGCGCCACGATACACTCTATAATGCTACCTACAGGGGGCAGGAGAGGACAATTAGGGTTTTATCAACATAACATTGCCTGCAGCCATCTTCACAGAACCATGGTACATGATGTATGTCTACCTGAGGAGGGATTTTTTGGAGCTTTTTGCCTTTATTTTTGACAGGTATATTGCTAACGGAGGGAGTTTTTAATGAGAATGTTTTTTCCACCTTGGCAACTAGTTTACTGGTGAGAGTAGGGTCATACTAGGGTCTAGTAAGTAACGTAACTACATGATGCCACCAGACCCTGATAAAGAGCCTCTGACGACAGCAGGCTGCTTCTTGGCCCCTTGGCCAGTCCGGTAACAGTCCAGTTCCATTAGAAGTGTTTCAGAAGGGGACAAAGAGAGGGAGAGGTGTCAGGAACACCTGGCCACAGGAGCACGAGTGAGACAGTTGCTCAGAGACAGACAGACAAAAACGAGTGAGACAGGTGCTCAGAGACAGACAGACAGAAACGAGTGAGACAGGTGCTCAGAGACAGACAGACAGACAGACAGACAGACAGACAGACAGAGGTATGGACACGAAAGCAGACATACAAAGAGAAGGAGACAGAGAGAGAACTGGACCAATAGAGTGAGTGAAAGACTGGGAGAGAAACAGAGAAAGTGTGTGTGTGTGTGTGTGTGTGTGTGTGTGTGTGTGTGTGTGTGTGTGTGTGTGTGTGTGTAGGAGATAAAGGAATCAGAAGGAGCAGGAGATAAAGGAATCAGAAGGAGCAAGTTGGAACACAACACACTTCATAATATCCCAAACAGCATCACAACAAACTCCTCAACTCAATACAAACATGTTCCATCACAACAAACTCCCTCTACGCTACTGCATGCTAGCCCAGCTCCTTAGCCACTATGCTACTGCATGCTAGCCCAGCTCCTTAGCCACTTTGCTACTGCATGCTAGCCCAGCTCCTTAGCCACTACGCTACTGCATGCTAGCCCAGCTCCTTAGCCACTACGCTACTGCATGCTAGCCCAGCTCCTTAGCCACTACGCTACCACCGCCACTGTTTGGTTACATCACACACCCCAGTGAGGTCACCTGTGCTTGGTGTTGAATGCATTGTGCACATCTGTGGCATAAGGGACTTCCACCGTACAAACATTTGCATAGAACCTGCCGGACGAACCGGTTCCAGCAGGTTCTATGACAGCTGAAATTAAGTGTTCCTCCTCCAGCGTCTCTGACGGACAGCTGTGTTCTGCCCCAGGCCTCCTTCCTGCTCTTCCCATCATGCTCGCTGATTCAGTGCAGAAACACAATGAGGTGTTTTTTCTCTCTCTCTCTCTCTCCCCTCTCTGTTCCTTCTCTTTCTTCCTCTTCCTCTTAGATTCCTCTGGCTGCTGGCCGGGTGAGTCATATCTCTCTCTCCCCCTCTCTCTCTCCCTCTTCTCCTCTCCTCCCCTCAAAACACAATTACAGCCTGGGATTCCAGCCCTGAACAAATCCCTTCAACCTCTTCCAATCAGCCAATTCCCATAAGGGCCAGTAACACAACACAACCACACACATGAATCATTTCTGGGTAAACCCCTTTAAACCCAACCAGTCACATCCCATAAGGTCTAACTAACACACACACAATAACGCTGGCTAACAACAAAACACACTCCACACACACACACCACACACACACGCACGAGCAGCTCCACATGGAAATGTACAGGCCCTGGCAGTGGCGCAGGGAGAATTCTTTTCCAGGCGAGTGTTTGTGTGAGTCCACATGTTCCTGCACGCGCTGACTGCTGCCACGCCAACCGGCCGGCACAACACAGACATGGAGGGAGGGAGGGAGAGAGAGAGGGAGAGAGAGAATGTTGAGTGAGAGAGAGGGAGGGAAAGAGGGATAGAGAGGGAGGGAAAGAGGCAGTGAGAGAGGGAAGGAGAGGGAGAGAGAGGGAGGGAAAGAGGAGTGATAGAGGGAGGGAGCAAGAGAGAGAAAGAGAGGAAACAGGACCAGAGGGAGGGGAGGGGTCAGGGCAGGGAGGGTGCGTGCGGCTGCTTGGCGGAGTATCGCCCCGAGTCCTAAACTCACGCCAGTCTGTGGGGAGCTACTGGTGACTCATAATGCGGTTGCTGGTGTGTGTGTGTGTGTGTGTGTGTGTGTGTGTGTAGCCTGTCTTTCACCCTCAGTCTGTTTATCCCCTTCTCGTTCCCTCTACGTTCTTATCCAGTGTGAAGCCTGTATACTGCAGCCCCATGCAGCCCTCCTCTCTTCACCTCCTCAGCCCTATGCAGCCCTCCTCTCTTCACCTCCTCAGCATTCCTCTCTTCACCTCCTCTACTTTGAGAGAGGAGACTCATTTAGTGCTTTAGCTCTGTGTTTACCTCCAAGGCTGAGCCGTCAAGGCTGAGCCTCTTCGGTGCTGAACTGTTTTGGGCGCACACACACCCGAGTGTGGTTGTGTGCAGAGTGCAAAGCCATGACTATATACAGTCGTTCGTGTGTGTGTGTCTATATACAGTCATGGGTGCAGACTGTCCACTAAGCAGTTCAGAGCGCTTATCTATCAGCATTGCTGTGTTCCTCGAGAGCTTAAAAAGCAAAGTTCAGCAGCGCAGCACCGTACGGACACACACCCACACACACACACAGAGAGTCTTTGCTGCTGTTTCCTGACACACACCCTCTCTCACACATAGATGTATATACTGACATATAGTCCTGCACACGCACACGCATGTACACACGCACGCGTACACACACACACTGACCGAGGAGAGGGGCTTTGTTCTGCAGGAGCTCGTAGTAGCTGGTGGTCAGTATGCCCACGGGGTTGCTGGGCACGAAGCGCCCCTCCTTCACCAGACGCTCACATGTCCTCATCAGCGTGCCCGAGAACTGGGAGGGGTCCACACCGTAGTCACGCCAACCGCCAACGCCATCTGCCACACCTGCAGGGAACACACACACACACACACACACAGGTGAGTTATCATATCAGTACAAGTAACACATCACACAAGTTATGGTAGGCACATAGGGGCAGCCGTGGCCTACTGGTTAGCACTTCGGACCTGTAACCGGAGGGTTGCCGGTTCGAACCCCGACCAGTCGGCACGGCTGAAGTGCCCTTGAGCAAGGCACCTAACCCCCCCCACTGCTCCTGTTGATGCAGGCAGCTCACTGCGCCGGGATTAGTGTGTGCTTCACCTCACTGTGTGTACACTGTGAGCTGTGTGTGTTTCACTAATTCACGGATTGGGATAAATGCAGAGACCAAATTTCCCTCACGGGATCAAAAGAGTATATATACTTATACTATACATGTACTGAAAACAGCCTACATACAGTAACACACACACTCCAGAAAAGTAAAAGTTATCTTATACTATTTGTCAACAGCCTACATACATTACAGGCTTTTCTGTCATTTGTCACACAGTAGATTAGGCTGGATCTAGTAATCATGCAACCTCATAGCTGGTAACAATACTCTAGTCCCAGTAACAGAACCTCTTGTGTTCACAGGAGAGCGCTAGCAGAGACGGTTCTAAAGGGTCTTTGGCGCTAGCAGAGACGGTTCTAAAGGATCTTTGGCGCTAGCAGAGATGGTTCTAAAGGGTCTTTGGCTAGCCTAGAAATCTAGACGCACCCTAGCGGCAGCAAATTACATTTGCTTCCAGGGCTAGTCTAGCAACTCTCCGTTGGCTTGTGAGCTCGAAAAATTAAACTTCTATCAGGCCAATCAAATCGTGTACAGAGTCGTTAGGCAGGCTTAACATAACGATTGATGGCAGAGTTGCAACGGTTTGGCTTGAATTCCCTAACCTGACTCTCGCCAGATGAATTTCGTTCCACCTAGCTCCACACATCCATCTGGGACCAATCCATTGGAGTGTTGCTTTTAGAAGGCCCTAATCAAAAAAAAATGCTTGCATATGATTGAATAAGCCACTTGTCCGTCATCTATTGACGCATACTTCAACCACTCACATCGGCCAACCCGTGGACGCTGATAACAGTCTCACAGTCGCTTCTACGCTATGTCACATCTATGAAACTCCCCCCTCGGCCCTGATTGGCTGTACCATAAAATCTGGTGCAAAATCACTCTCAATGGAAGAGGTCTCAGATGGATGTGAGTGAAGCTAGGCGGAGCTAAGCGGAACGAAATTCATCTGGCGAGAGTCAGGTTATGAATTCCCTGCTACTTGAAAACAAATAAGATGGATGTTGCTGGTGAACAGTGTGACATGAGTTAAGCTTTTATTAAGTTGGCAAAAGTTTGAACTAGCCAACTAGCTCCACTGGTGGGAAACGCATAGGACTCATAGCACCGTCCTTTTGCGTGCAGAGGGAATTTGAAAGACAACTGATTATCCCGCCCCTCGGACTGAGCACTGCGAACGGTGAGTGCCCAGACCCTACATTTTAATGTGGGTCTGGCTCGTCAGGCTAGTCTTTGGCACTAGCAGAGATGGTTCTAAAGGATCTTTGGCACTAGCAGAGACGGTTCTAAGGGATCTTTGGCACTGATCTTTGGCACTAGCAGAGACGGTTCTAAAGGGTCTTTGGCACTAGCAGAGACGGTTCTAGAGGGTCTTTGGCACTAAGGAAGAATGGGGGCGGCTGGGGCCCAGCGGTGATTTGTAAAGGCCAATCTGTCCATGTCTACTGCTCCAACACACCTGCTGAAGTATGCTGTGCATGTCTACTGCTCCAACACACCTGCTGAAGTATGCTGTGCATGTCTACTGCTCCAACACACCTGCTGAAGTATGCTGTGCATGTCTACTGCTCCAACACACCTGCTGAAGTATGCTGTGCATGTCTGCTGCAACCAACACACCTGCTGAAGGTGTGCTGTGCATGTCTACTGCTCCAACACACCTGCTGAAGTATGCTGTGCATGTCTACTGCTCCAACACACCTGCTGAAGTATGCTGTGCATGTCTACTGCTCCAACACACCTGCTGAGGCTGTGCGTGTCTATGCTGTGCATGCGTGATCTGCTCAACACAACACACCCAAGGAACAACTGAAGTATGCTGTCGCATGTCTACTGCTCCAACACACCTGTGCATGTCTACTGCCCAACACACCCGCTGAAGTATGCGGTGCATGTCTACTGCTCCAACACACCTGCTGTGGTATTAACGTGCAACACACCTGCTGCAGCATGCTGTGCACTCTACTGCTCCAACTGCTGAAGTATGGTGCATGTCTACATGTCTGAAGTACTGCTCCAACACACCTGCTGGGTGTCGCTGTGCAACACACCCGCTGCTCCAACACACCTACTGCTCCAACACACCTGCTGAAGTATGTCTGTGCATGTCTACCGGCAACACACCTGCTGAAGTATGCTGTGCATGTCTACTGCTCCAACACACCTGCTGAAGTATGCTGTGCATGTCTACTGCTCCAACACACCTGCTGAAGTATGCTGTGCATCTTTTGTCTAACAGCTCTTTGATTCAAAGAATGTAGATAAGTGTGTGTGTGTGTGAGTGTGTTGCAATACTACTGAAAGACTGGGGGAGGTTTACAAACACTATTTGCCACTGGGTCCCTCATTCTGAACTCAGTGTCCTGTACATCTGCTGTGGCAGACAAGCACTGTGTATGTGTGTGTGTGTCTGTGTGTGTGTGTGTGTGTGTGTGTGTGTTCGCTCAAGATGCTGACATCACTCTCTGTGGTTGGTGTGCCGTCTTGCAGCTGTGGTGTGTTCTCTTGAGAGGAACAATTGATGCTGTGAGTGTAAAAACACATAGCTACACACACACACACACACACAGGAAATCAGACAGGGGGCGACGACCAACGACAGTCTAGCAGGAGTGTGTGTGCTGCGGGTGCTTCTGTGCGAGCGCTCATGCGCTAACAACTCCAGTGGCGCTGAGGCCCAGAGAGACAGACGCAGCCTCTTCCTGTTTCTCAGCGACCCAGTCATAACAAGGTCACAAATAGGTCAGTGTGTGTGTGTGTGTGTGTGTGTGTGTGTGTGTGTGTGTGTGTGTGTCCTGTGAGGAGGGAGCAGCCAGTTTTAATTTCAATAGATTTAATGACGTCAAATTTCATAAAACAGGATCATGTCTGCCCAGTTGAAAAGAGTCTCTCTTCCCTTTTAGAAAGATGGGGTCACACACACACCAAGTCCAAAATACCTGTCAGGGACAGTTTCTTTTCCACAACACACACATCTCACTCTCCTGAGAGGGGAACTACAGAAACGTCTCACTCTACTTAGAAAGGGACATCACACACATCTCACTCCTTTGAGAAAAAGGGCACACACACACACACACACACACACACACACACACACACACACACACACCTCACTCTACCCAGAAAGGGACAGCACACACACACACACACATCTCACTCCTTTGAGAAAAAGGGGTAACAGACTTTTAGTCTGTCTCCGACCACTGACAGAGCAGAGTGTGTGTGTGTGTGTCTCCGACCACTGAGGGAGCAAACATCTCAGATCTCTCACGATATAACACCTCTACACTGGTACACCAGCAATACCAATACAACACCTCTACACTGATACACCAGCATCACCTATACAACACCTCTACACTGCTACACCAGGAAAACCTATACACCACCTCTACACTGCTACACCAGCACCACCTATACACCACCTCTACACCGGTACACCAGCACCACCACCTCTACACTGGTACACCAGGAAAACACCAGTGGTATGAATAGAAAAAGTAAACATCCAACATCACTCACTTACTATTACTGCAGAGAGAAAAGGCCATCTCTTTCAGGGTGTGTGTACACTATGATCTCTTTCCCACTGTATACAAACATGAGCCAGATACCGTTCACTTCTACAGCAGCAGAGTAATATCTAGTGCTGGGCGGTATACCGGTTCACACCGTATACCGGTGTATATTTTCGTTATGATATGAATTTTTAATATACCGCCATACCGGTGTATTTTATTACACAACGTTTGGAACGCTGCGCCGCGCCACAGTGTTTCAGACGGACTTTTTTTCACGACGCGTGGTGCCACTCGCGAGGCATAGTGAGGGTAAACAAAAACACCTACGTTTTTCCCCTGAAGTATGACCCTTAAGGCTTAATTTCTCTTTAGGTAGGGGGTTTATTTAAGGGTGTTTAAATTGTTTCTTTAGTTAAGGAAAAACGTTAAGGGATACTGCATTGAAAGGGATTTAGTCACGAAAATTCTATTGAGATTGTTCAACAGCTGTAACTAGCTGGCTAGTAGGTGTCGTTAGTTAGCAACCCACCGAACACAGTGGAGTTTAATGTTCTTATCATTCATCTCACCTTAAGAATATTCGCTGAAATTATCCAGACAGCAAGTAAAGCATGTTATAGACATGCACTGAGCAATTCTAGCTGGCTAGTTAGAAATGATCCTGACTGTCATCAGTGCACCAAAACAAACTTTTTTGTTAATGTTTTGCCTAGCAAACCGAACCGAAGCTCATAGCAGGCTAACAAGACATCCACATCCACATGAAGTTAACGTTAGCCTACCACTAACGTCATGTAAACCACACAATAACATCAAGGCATGTTTCTGATAGGCCTATTTGACAGAGTAAGCATATTAGCAGAGAGGTTTTATTTTAAATTGTATAATTTTCAAAAAAGTATAATTATTGCAAGTTGCACTACTTTTTGTATTGGTTTTATACAAGATGTTTGTGAAATTTGCACAGTAAAAGTTCTGTATTTTGACTGCAATTGTCTTTGCATTCTGATTAGATTCTTTATTAGAATCATGAGTGGCTCTTTGTAAACAGCATAATTTTCTGGGGCCATGCAAAACTGCATTAGCCTACCACTAGTGTGGAGTTCATGATAGTAAAATAGACCATCCTTAGTCAATGTACTGCAGCAATTCCTCTCTCAACCTGTAGAAAATACTGAACATCTGATTATGCATGAAAAAAAAAAATACCGATATACCGTGCCGTGTAATTTTGAAAAATACCGTGATATACATTTTTGGTCATACCGCCCAGCACTAGTAATATCCCCACAGCACTTAAGTGGCAAGACTGTGTTGTCTGACCACTGCAAAGGGACAGCCACGTCTCCCTAGTGCTGCAAAGGGACAGCTACGTCTCCCTATAGGACTGCAAAAGGGCAGCCATGGCCTACTGGTTAGCGCTTCGGACTTGTAACCGGAGGGTTGCCGGTTCGAACCCCGACCAGTAGGCACGGCTGAAGTGCCCTTGAGCAAAGCACCTAGCCCCTCACTGCTCCCAGAGCGCCGCTGTTGTTGCAGGCAGCTCACTGCGCCGGGATTAGTGTGTGCTTCACCTCACTGTGTGCTAAGTGTGTTTCACTAATTCACAGATTGGGATAAATGCAGAGACCAAATTTCCCTCACGGGATCAAAATAGTATATATACTTATACTTACTTAAAAGGGACAGCTATGTCTCCCTAGGACTGCAAAGGAGACAGCTATGTCTCCCTAGGGCTGCAAAGGAGACAGCTATGTCTCCCTAGGGCTGCAAAGGAGACAGCTACGTATCTCCAACACAGTGAGGAGAGGGACGCACCCTTCTTTCCCACTGCAGAAAGCCTCAGGGCCCTTTCTGTCCCGTTAAGAGAGTGTGTTTGCCTTGAAAGGCAATCTCACTTGTCTGTTCCCACAACACAATACACTACACACACACAGCGTTTTGACCATACAAGGACGGCTTCCCCTGTCCAGCCCAAAACAGCCACTGGCTCAAAACTCACACTGAAGACCATGGAGACTCCGCTGCACAAACACACAAACGCACACACAACAAACTAGTCTTTTACACAACACTTCAGCAAGCCAAGCACCCCACATGGCCAAATACAGACATTTTTCTTTTAAAAGATGAGGGCTTATGTTAGGCTAGACCTTACTTGGAGCAGCAGAATCAGGAATTGGTTTTTTGCCAAGAAGACCTCCACATTAGTGCGTTATCTTGTTTCCTTTGCCAGTAGGCTGAGTTGCTTCATGAGATTGTAAAACTCTGATGGCCAGTCAAGATAACAGGCAGCACTGCACAATGATACAAGTGCGGTGTGACTCTCGTGTGTGTCTTACAGGACTTTTCACTTGTTGATTTATTTTTTTCTGACTCAAGATGCTGATAATATTAAAAAAAAAAAGGACATGCAATATGGTTCAACCCTGTCGGTGGGGTTTTCACTGTAACAAATGTAACCGCAGTAGTCTACCATACATTTAAGCATGCTGTTGTCAAGCTACAGGGGCATTCAGAAGGGTACGAGAAGAGTAGGCTCTCACCAAATAAAATGTCGATCTCAAACAAGGTTAGAGATCACACACACACACAGAAATAAAAAGCCGGTGCTGTAAATTTGGAATAATCTCTTAAACAGGCTTGTGGTAAGAAGAGAAGACATGTGTGCCAACTAGAGCAGGACCGACTTTTGTGTGTGTGTGTGTGTGTGTGTATGTGTGATCTATAACCTTGTTTTATTTGGTGAAAGCCTACTCTTCTCGTGCCCTGATATATAACTCAACCATCCACAACTATGATTTCTGAAGGCATGATAACAGCATGGTTAAATGTATGGTAGCCTACTATGGTTACATTTGTTACAGTGAAAACCCCAACGACATGAAGAGCTTATTTGGGGGCTGCTTGATGAAGTAGGCTACCAACCTATGGCTACCAAGTGTGGAACAACATCCTCACCTCTCAAACGTACATAAACACACACGCGGTTATTAGCAGTTACAAAGCTATGGACAAAAGTGTCTTTTAATAACATAAGATAATGGCCATGAATTTGAACATTCTCTGGCTTTCTCTCAGTTCTTCTAAACTTACATGCAAGTGAATAAAACACAATTGTAGTTTTGCCCAATAAAAGCCAATACAATTTACAAAGACTAGTTCCCAGAATGTAAAGGACTGTACATAATGTACCTCGACAAAGGGAAACCTATTTAGTTGCATATAAAACGTGAACGTGGTTGTTTAACGGCACTGTTCTGTATGTCACGTGCAGAGCCGCTGAGCCGGTTGGATAAGGAACAGATAACGCCCTCGTCGGACAAAACGTCACGATTGTTTTGTTGCCAGATGGTTGAGATTAAATATCTTCTCTGTGCACTTTTCCCAGAACAGAATGAAATCCAACCCTCTTATTAATTTGTCCCTGAACACTATTCTCATATTTCCTTAATTATAACAGAGAAGCCTTTTAGACAGTCAATCCGAAACGTTCACATTTCTCTCTTAGTCTCACGTTGGTTTGCATACAACTCGTCCGCCGCCACGCTCCTCAGTTTTTAGCCACGAGAGGAGTGCTCGCTAGTGTTTACCTAGGAACGTGACACGCGTGGACCTCAAATGCGGCGAAAACCGAACCAGGCGCACGCAGACAGAACTGCTTTAGAGTGGATCACAAACTGGACTTGTCGGTCACTCTAACTTACACGGTGGTTAACGTTAACGTTAGTGCGGTTCACATCAAGCATCAACCTTGACTTTGTGACCGCCCACGACGGTTAAGCAAGGGGGAGGTTTCTTAGTGCTTCTGAAATATTTCAACTATTATTCCCAAATAATGACCAAAATCAAAATCAGATGATCGCTGCCAGAAAATGTCTTTGACAGACACAAGAAAATAACGTTAGCTGCTTAGGTCGCTGAAGAAAGTTAAATAACGTTGGGCCTCTGGGAAAGGGAGGTTTCGCTGTCTGTGAAGGTCCCTGGCGTTCGGTCAAATAACCTCATTTAGATTAAACCTATATCAAAGAAGTGACACTTGTCTTGAAGTCAAGGGGCAAGATGTTGGTGTTAACGTGCACCATAACCTAGCATGCTAGCAGGAACATGACCCGACTTCAGTTATCTAACATTGGCTAACGTTAGCCAACTATGACAACCATTACATATCTGGTAACGTTAACGTTATTAACTTACATCATGCCAGCTACTGCATTCATGTTAAGTTAATGTAAAACTTAAATGCACAAAGAATAACGTTATCAGAACAATACATATAACCTGAGATAGCTGACCACTGTGCGTAACTTACCTAACACATCGGCAGATCTGTGTCGTGCAATGAAGCAAGCGTCGTCTCCATAGCACATCCCTTTCTTCAGAATCCCCTTGCGAAAATCCTTGCCAAATCCAAAGCTTGCTGTCACAAGGCTGTAATCGCGGCTATCTGTTTGGGAAAGACCGCCGATGACAGCCCTGGCAACCAGTCTACCGTAAGAGATTACGGACAACATCACCCGGGGACCTCCTGCTGCCCGCTAACCTGCCGAAAGGCTGGCTAGGGAGCTCCGCAGGGTTGCTAGCACCTCACGGTAGATGTCAGATAGCGTGCTACCAGCTAGCCAATGTTGCAGAGACGCTCAAAACATCCGAGTCCTGTGAGGTTCGCACAGATGAAGCTCTCTTCACTGGAATCCAACAACCTTTGAGAGCTACAATTACACCAGTCTACGAGTACTCAGTTACTTCCACTCGTTGTGGCAACAAACCGGACAGAGCTGGTACCACCGTTGAACTCCATAGTGATCGACTTACTACGGTTGTCTACAACAGTCAGTGACTGAGCGAGCGAGGCCAGTCTACTAGTCTTGTGACTGTTTGACGTCACGACGTATTACGCAATTGTAATTTGGCTGCCCTTTCATGGGTACCAGTTCAGAATATTTTAACACTTTAAAATGTTTTAGCGGGTTGTGAACAAAATGCAAGTTTACTGATATTTGCAATTTAATAACACCTGTAAGTTTCCTAAAGTCATGCAACCACAGACCTCAGAAGATCAAATCTGACACAATATGTCACACAACTTCTTGTGCAGGTCATGATTCTTACCTGGACTACCTGCTTGCTTTTTTTAGTAGGCCTAAGACCATTGCAAATGATTCGGAATGCAATATCATGTCTGGTCTTAAAATCATCCACAGATGACACATGCAACTCAATTACTCTTCATTGGCTTCCTATAACAGCAAGAACGAACTGCAAATCTCTCACTGACCTATAGGACACTTATTGGATCTGCACCTTGCTATTTGAATTTTAACTAATTTAGTGTTCATATAGGCCTACTGTAGGTTGTTTTGGACAAAAGCATCTGACAAATAGCCTGCACAAACATAAACCTTTGAAACCCTTATTAGTTGCAGTAAGAGGGTTAATATCAGCTTAGATAGTCCTCAAAAATAATTGCTGTGACAGTGATTAGATTCAGGCACAACACAGCGAATTTCGTTGTATTTTACTGTAAACAGTTAAATACGTTTGAGACTGCTAGTTATGTCAGCCCATGTTATTGAGCTGTTAGCGTTTGATTACACTTTACTTTATCACCCCCAAGTGGTTGAAGTATGTATTGCAAGTGTCACGTCAAATTCTGCAGTTGATAATATGTGATTATGTGAAACAACAAGAGACGATCTTTGTTTGTTCTCACAAGGGTGACTTAGGCCGAAAACTAAATGAGGATCATGACTCGGTATATAGAATCAAGATGAACATTTTCTTTAAAAATACAGATGGGAATGTAGCTCAGTAGGCCCAAGTAAGAGGTCACTCAATGACGCAGGAGACCGGGGTTCAATACCTGCTTGCTGCAGCAGTTTTGAAGGTGCATTTCTCACCGCTAAACCAAGCTAGATATATAAAGATAGAAGGTCGGGCTTGTGGAGCTATAGGCTGCATGGTCCTCGCTTTAGATTGGGGGGCTGCAAAATTTACTACAAATACATTTTCTTATAAGGTAAGAAAGGTCTTATTATAAGTGTATTATTTATCCACCTCTTTGTCTTATACACCATTAACAAGCAGCTTGTTAACACTAACTGTTAACAAATATGCTTGTAAGTAACTTAAAAGGCTGCTTATTAACACTTACAAGCTGCATGTTAACAGTTAGTTAATGTTATTAAAGGATAACAGTTAACTAACTGTTAGTAATGAATACTGCTTATTATGCACTAATACCTAATAAGCACATGTTATTCTAAAGCGTTACCGATATTTCTGGTAATTGAAATTCTCCAACTGCACCATACTTGCCCCCATTCACATCCATTATATGCCAGGTCTGTTAATGACCATGGCTATAACATTACTAAACTGCAGTTCCAAGTCCAGGGGTTAGATTACATATTAGCCTAGTCCAGTCATGTGTTTTACTGGTCCTATTTCTAGTTATAGCAACACTACAAGTATATTTTGTATCAACACTACATTTTTAAATAATGTTACCTACCTATGTCCCATGTGTCATAAAGCACGCTGGACAACCATGTTGCTGAACTGTTAGTTTATTAACTATTCGTATTTGCGCATGTCTCATACATGTTCACACATGAACCAATCAGGTGGCTGATCAAACTAAGATACTATTCATCACATCTCCCCCCTTTTAAAGATCAGCTGTCACCTCTGACAAAACAAAAGAAGCAACACATTGGAGTGCTTTACTATATGATAAACATATGTTAAACATCACTTCTTATGCAACCTATCTATTCCCCAATCTTATTCTTATGAAAAATAAAATAAACTAGGCTACAACTAAAGATAGCTCAATAAAGACTTTCTAAAGATTTCCCATTGTCCTGTTTACGCCTGGAAGCGTAGTGGTTTCCTTATCACACGTCCACAGCGTGTGGTCTTGGGCGAAGCCCGTTCTGGGGTATGGGGAATGGCCATGGTAGCCTCGGCTCTGGGAGAGGGTGTCCCTTTGCTCTTCACAAGTAGTGGCTCACTCAGAACCACGGGTGGTCCCTCTTCCTCAGCGTCCGTTGCACAATCAGGTGATACCGGTTCGTGTTGACTCTGCCCGGGTATGGCTTGTAGATGTTTACGATTCCTCCGGAACTCTCCTTGGTCAGTTGTGATGTAGTAAGACCTTGGCTGTTCGGCCTGACGACTGACTGTTCCTTTTGTTGTCCACCCCTTTTCATCATCGCGCTTTATCCTCACAGGGTCACCTGGGCCTTAATGGCGACAAGGACCTGGTACCATGACGGCGATTGTAGAAGTACTGGTAAGATTCTTTTGCTTTACAATCCTTTTCTTCCACACTTCTCAAATTGGGCCATGCAGGGACCAAGTTGCTTGCTATTGTTGGAACCGTTGTCCTCAGGTGTCTCCCCATAAGCAGCTGTGATGGACTGCAGCCTGTGGATGCAATTGGAGTTGCTCGGTATGCGAGGAGAGCTAAGAAAGGGTCATTTAGCTTCAGTATTTTCTTAGCTGTCTGAACAGCCCGTTCCGCCTCACCATTTGATTGCGGATAGTGAGGACTAGATGTCACATGGACAAAGCCATACTGTCTTGCAAATGCCTTAAACTCGGCAGATGTAAACTGGCGTGCGTTGTCAGAACATAGCCGTTCCGGAATGCCAAACCGCGCAAACATGCTCTTCAGTTTGCCAATCACTCTCCTACTCGTCATGTCCATCAAATGGGAGATTTCAATACATCTTGAATAATAATCCACGACAACAAGGTATTGCTGGCCATTTGTTTCACAGATATCAGCTCCAAGATGTCTCCAAGGGCCTGGTGGTAAGTCTGTGGTTAACAGCGGCTCTTTGCATTGCGTTGGCCTATTGATCTGGCATGTCTGGCATTCACTCACTTTGCGTTTTAGATCGGCACCAATGCCTGGCTTCATCTCTCATTTTGGTTGGAATCACAATTCTTGTTCCATGTAAGAGAAGACCTTTGGACTCGCTCAAGAGCCCCTGCTGGTTAAAGTAGGCACGCAAATGGACAGGTAACATTTTGAAATGTTTAGGCCACCCCTGCTGGACATATTTGAGAACTCTTTTCATTTCCTCATCAGTGCTGGTAGCCTGCACTATTTCCAGTAACTTTTGTGGAGAAGCAGGCAGATGTTCTTCCACGCTGGCTATGTAAGCCTCAACTTCCTCTTCGAAGTCGGACCGCTCTGTCTCTGTCAAGGGGTGCCTGGACAGTGTACGCCGCTCCATCCGGCATCTTTTGTCTTGTTATGTGTCTTGTTTGTTGGAGCGCTTTGGGTTGCACTATGTGCATGTTAAATGCGCTTTAAAAATAAAACTGACTTGACTTGACTTAACTTGTATCCGTGATAAGTAAAGACTTTCCTGGGGTATACACTGCCACAGGATTGAAACGCATCATCCTAATTAAGAGTCGCTGACAGCGGATGGGAACTTCATCAAGGTTTTTCAGATTAATCAAGGGAACCAAAGGTTTATGGTCCGTTAGCACCTTGAACGACTCCAGGCCACAGAGATATCGTGACAGTTTCTCACACGTCCACACCGAAGCCAGACACTCCTTTTTCTATTTGAGCTGTGGCGCCCGGCCCGTGTGAGTAATGCGAACAGAAAGCCACTGGGAGCATCTTTCCATCACGCCCTGGAGCAAAAAGGCGCCACCTATCCCGTAACTACTAGCATCCGCTGTGACGACAGTCGGCTTGTTCACATCATAATAAGCTAATGCTGGTGCTGTGACCAACATGTCTTTCACCTTAGCAAATGCCGCCTCTTGAGTCCTGTCCCAACGCCATACTGAGTCAGCTCTTAGCAGCTCGTTCAGTGGCTGAAGCACAGTAGCACTGTGAGGCAGGTAGCGGCAAAGGTAGTTTATCATGCCCAGTATCCGTTTCAAGGCTTCAATGGTCCGCAACACCTCCGCTAGCCTGCGGTCGTGTTCCTCACGCGTGCGGCCATATACCAGGACATCGTCCATGAAGCAGCAAACCCCCTCCGTGTCCCGAAGCAGCTCCGTCATGAGTTTCTGAAAAATTTCGGGAGCACTTGTGATCCCAAATGGTAATCTGCAGAAGCAGTACCTCTTGAAGGGAGTTATAAAGGTGGTCAATTTCCTACTGTCATCGTCTAATGGGATCTGCCAAAATCCGCTTGCAACATCCAAACTGGAGAAGACTGTTGCCCCAGACAGCTTAGAGATAATGTCTTCTAGCGTTGGCAGCACATACTTCTTGCGAATGACAGCCTCGTTTAGTTGCTTAAGATCCACATATATTCTGATTTCCCCATTCTTTTTTGGCAACAGGTACCATTGGGGCACACCATGGAGTAGGCTCTGAAACTTCTTCAATCACGCCCAACCGCTTCATCCGATCCAGTTCTTGTTTGACTTTTGTTAGCAATGGGATCTGCGAGCTACATGGATGCTATATGGCTCGACTGTGCTTTTGAGCATTATTTTAACTGGTTTGCATGCTAGCAATCCCAATGAGCCAAACACATTCTCACTTACTTCCTCTATTCTTTTAATTAGCCCCATCTGTATGGCAGTGCTGCATCCAAGCAAATGTCCTACATGGGCCCCTCTCACTACATAGGCATCAATCACATAAGGCTTTCCATTTGCGCTCACTTTTGTTTTCAGTTGGCCTAGACATTCCAGCTTGCCTCCTGGACTGTTGAGAATGACATTGGTTTTGTTCAGTGGTATTTTATTTCTCAGTCCTTTTTCAGACATTACAGTAGCATCTGCACCTGAATCAATTTTAAAACTGATAATTTGCCCATATGATATCGGCCATCCATGGTGGAACTGGTGCACTTTGACACTGGACTGAACCAAGGAACAACTCTGAACCCTCATCTTCATAAGATGTTACTTCTTGAACCACTTTTGTGTGGCAAACCACTGCAAAATGGCCAATATTGTTGCATTTACGACACTCAGCTTTTTTAGCAGGGCAGTATTCTTTAAACCCGTGTGGATTGTTACATCTTGTGCATTTCTTTCTTTCACTATATTCATTGTCTTTGCCTTGTCTTTTCCTCTGGCTATCAGCATTATTTTTCATTCCTCTGCCTCTGCCGCGATTTCGTTGGGAGAATTTAACCTCCTCCAGTTTAGTTCCGTTTTGCTCGTAATTTTGAGTCTTAATGAGCTCGTGGCTCCGTGCCATCTCAATTGCTCTGGCCAACGTCAGTGCTCCTTGTAACTGCAACTTTTCTGATAGAGATTTGTCTCTTAATCCGATAACAATTCTGTCCCTGATGTATTCCTCTTTCAATTCGCCAAAATTACAATGTTCAGAGAGCTCGTAGAGCCCTCTCACGAACGCCTCCACTGTCTCCCCTTCACCCTGACAGCGTTGATGAAATCGCGCACGTTCATATATCACATTTCTCCGGGGAATGAAGTGCTCATCAAACTTCTGTATCACGACCTCATAATTATCCTTATCATCGTCCTGGTCAAACACAAATGACTTAAAGACGTTCTCAGCCTCCTTTCCCATTGAGTAGCCTACACTAGAGCACTGACCTGCACGTCGCCATCTTCTAAAGAAAGTTTCGTTGCAATTCTGTACCGTTTCTGTATCAAACCTCTGTCTCCATTCCGGCCATTCACTCGGCCTTTCAAACGTGAAACTTAACGGCGGCGTGAACTTGAGCATCTTCACTCAAGACAGGCGTTTCACAATAACTTTGACGATATGACTGAGCACTAAACCGCTTCTGACACCATGTCATAAAGCACGCTGGACAACCATGTTGCTGAACTGTTAGTTTATTAACTATTCGTATTTGCGCATGTCTCATACATGTTCACACATGAACCAATCAGGTGGCTGATCAAACTAAGATACTATTCATCACACCATGGACGTTCACAAGGTTATCAGGGGTTTGCACGGCGTGTCATCAGATTTGGACGTTGCCATATTGGAGATACTCGCCTCATTAGAAAGCATTAGGCACTGAAGTAAATCCCTAACATCGTCAAGGAAAATGGTTAGTTATTGCTGTGTTTTAGCTACCAAGTGAGGTGACAACTACCTCACTTGGTAGCACATTGGTTGATGGATTAAACACTTTGTTTATTTATTTTTCAACGGCAAACAATGGTGTGCGAGTTTTCTTCCATGATTGAATACTTCAAAATGACATTTGATAAGGGACTGTTTTGTTTAAGGGGTTACCGGAGGAGTTTTGGGATTGTTAGTCAAAATAGACTTGACCCTCCCTTCACCAGCAATAAATTTACTACGACCCTCCAACATCATTGGGAAAAAAGGCATGACCCTCCCCAATAATTTATTGATGCCTTTTGTACCGGTTTACTCTAAGCAAATATGTACAGATAGCCGCTGTTTTTACAATTATAACATACATCACTTAACCTCTGCTTTCCCATCTTACACATCACACTCCACCAAGATGGTGGCCATTTCAGTAGATTTACTCACTAACATTGTTGTGGAAACACAATAAGCATAGAAACTAAATGCATTTCCTGCATTACTGCATTACTTCAAATACCAAGTTAATCCTCTAGTAAACTAGTATTCACATGAAATAAAACAATAAAGCATTGAGACCATTCAACAAAGCATGTAATAACACATGAACGTCACTAGGCCTCCTCAGTGTTTGTATATTTTAGCGTATAGGTAAAGCTGTTGTGACCCATACTGTATACAGCAGGACAGAAATACCCCAGATACAGATAGATGTTGTTATCACATCCACACACATGTAGTAGAAATCTTCAATATTCATTTTAATCATCACCCCAGCCTTGCATCATGCCAAACCCTTTGTCAATCAAATGTTCACATGACCCATTGTTACTTAGACGATCAGCCGTGGGCCCGTGGTTAGCGCTTCGGACTTGTAACCGGAGGGTTGCCGGTTCGAACCCACGAGTAGGCACGTGCCCTTTAGCAAGGCACCTAACCCCTCACTGCTCCCTGTGCGCCGCTGTTGTTGCAGGCAGCTCAGTGCGCCGGGATTAGTGTGTGATTCACCTGACTGTGTGTTCACTGTGTGCTGAGTGTGATTCACTAATTCACGGATTGGGATAAATGCAGAGACCAAATTTCCCTCACGGATTTCAAAATCAAGAGTATATATACTTTTACATGAGAACCGCATGTGGACACATGACGACAATTAATCATTTCATGATGAGTCCTTTCCTCTTGACACAATGAAAGAGGGTGGGCTACGCTTTAAATGCAGAGGGAAGACGCAGCTCTGGAGGTTCAGTTGGTTGCCGCCATAAACGGTGAGCTATGCTGGCCTCCGAGCTCATATGCTGGCCTCCGAGCTCGTAGTTCTAACACCATTGTTAACCAATAAATGTTTCACCATGTTTTCAGTTTTCAAACCTGCCTCTGTCTGCTTGCACTCAATTCTTTTTTACAAGACACACACACACACACACACACACACCCATAAACACATCCCATCTCATCAGCACACATATAGCCACCACTCACATGTACAGTAAAGATCTGGCAGCTGCCTCTCAGCTGTCTGCTATTCTGTGGTCTTGGGGAAAACAAAAGACCAAAACCACTCTATCTCTGGACCCCAGCAGATATTACAGCGTCTGCACCTCTGCTGGAACACACATCAGCACACCACACATACACTACTGGGTGAGAAATGTGTTGATGAGCCCAGTCCTCTCACAATCCTCACACAATCCATCTCCTCTCCCTCCTGCTCCCCCTAACCCTCCTTCCTCTCCCCCAGGTTTTCAGGCCTTTAGTCCCTCTGTGATTGGACACTCATCTGATGGAAGGTCGAAAGTGAAGTTCATTAAGTTGAGTAGAAGTAAATATTCATGGGGTTGTACTCAAGAGATTACAACAAAAAAAACATTTGTTTCTGATGTATGATAAAATAAACACTTCATGTTGCCACAATACTGACTCAGTCTCTGTCCAAATTCATCAGATATTATGGTGGAATTCACATTTACACTTTTAAAAACACACACATCATGATCACTACTGTTGAAGGGGTATTTTCCTCTTTGTGAGTCACACAATCAATTAAATAATCCATGTTTGTTTATCAACCCTTCTAAAGTTGTTTGTTATGAATAAATAACAGAGGGTCAGGGCCAGATATCAATACATGATGTGGGAGTGTGTGTGTGTGTGTGTGTGTGTGTGTGTGTGTGTGTGTGTGTGTGTGTGTGTGTGTCAGTCTGAAACTAGGATCAAAAGGTCAGATCAGTCCTGGAGTCTGACCCTCTCCGGCTCTGGTTCCTCATTCAGGCACAGTAATGAAGAGACACAACTCCCCCTAGTGGCCAGATACCAGAATGGGAGTGTGTGTGGATCACAGGGCAGGAACTCTGGTCTTCTACAGCATCTCTGACACAATGACCCTCCTGCACAGAGTCAAGACCACATTCACTCACACACTCTACCCTG
>NC_063193.1:30106019-30196019 GCF_017589495.1 Alosa alosa
CTGTCTGAGGGGAACAGGAGGGTGGAGAGGAGAGCTGAGCTCCAGTCATATCCTGATCATCCAGAGATATTTGATGAGTGGTATCAGGTGCTGTGTAGAGAGGGTGTGTCTGGGACTGCTACTGGGAGGTGGAGAGGAGTGGGAGGGTTGATATAGCAGTCTCATATAAAAGCATCAGCAGGAAAGGACGGGGTAATGAGTGTTGGTTTGGATTTAATGATCAGTCCTGGAGTCTGGACCTCTCCAGCTCCAGCTCCTCTTTCTACCACAATAATATAGAGACTGAACTCCCTCTAGTGGCCAGCTCCAGAATAGGAGTGTATGTGGATCACAGGGCAGGAACTCTGGCCTTCTACAGCATCTCTAACAACACAATGACCCTCTAACAACACAATGACCCTCCTGCACAGAGTCCAGGCCACATTCACTCACACACTCTACCCTGGGTTTTATATAGGCACTGGATCAGCAGTGAAGCTGTTGTGAGCCACACTGTATACAGCAGGACAGAAATGTAAAGACCCCAGATACAGATAGATGCTGTTATCACACACACACACACACACACACACACACACACACACACACACACACACACACACACACACACACACACTGTATACAGCAGGACAGAAATATAAAGGCCCCAGATACAGATAGATGTTGTTATCACATTCACACACGCGTGCACACACACACACACACACACACACACACACGCACGCGCACACGCACACACACACACACACACACACACACACACACACACTGTGTATACAGCAGGACAGAAATATAAAGACCGCAGATATAGATAGATGCTGTTATCATATCCACATATCCACACACACACACACACACACATAAACACATCCCATCTCATCAGCACACATATAAGCCACCACTCACATGTAAAGATCTGGCAGCTGCCTCTCAGCTGCCTGCTATTCTGTGTTCTTGGGGAAAACAAAAGACCAACACCACTCCCTCATCTTTGGACCCCAGCAGATATTACAACATCTGCACCTCTGCTGGAACACACATCTGCACACTACACACACACTATTGGGTGGGAAATGTGTTGATGAGCCCAGTGTTTCACCCCCTCTGATCCTCTCCCACAATCCACAGACTTCTGAAGTTCGCCTACAAAAAAGCTACCCTCTTTGCCCATATAAGGAGATTTGGTATCTAGAGATTTTACTAATGTGAAAATAACATTCAATTATAGCACCTGTTAATCTCTTGAGGGGATAATTGGGAATGCAGGTGTTTTGTTCTACACATTTTTGTCCTCTGCCTTCGAGTGGGTACTGTGATCTTCGGTACGTTGAGACAGAACACTTTGATTTTGCTACCCCAGAGCTATCTTGCAATACAACTTGCCATAGAAGTAAATATTTATAAGGTTGTACTCAAGAGATTTAAAAAATATATCTAATGTATGATAAAATATACACCTTATGTTGCAACACGACGGACTCAATCTCTGTCCAAATATATCAGATATTATGATGGATGTTACATTTGTCCTTTTTGAAAATAAAAAAAAAACTCACGTGATCACTACTGTTGACGGGGTCATGTAATATGTACATATTTCATGTTTGTGAGTCACGTAATCAGTTCAATAATCCATGTTTGTTTATCAATCCTTCTAAAGTTGTTTCCATGATGTGGGAGAGTGTGTCTGTCAGTCTGAAACTAGGATCAGATCAGTCCTGGAGTCTGGCCCTCTCTTAGCCTAGAAATCTTCAAATTACATTTGCTGCCAGGGCTAGTCTAGCAACTCTCCGTTGGCTTGTGAGCTCCAGAAATCGAAACTCAATCAGGCCAATGAAATCGTGTATAGAGTCGTTAGGTGGGCTTAACATAATGATTGATGGCAGAGTTGCAACGGCTTGAATTCCCTGCTACTTGAAAACAAATAAGATGGATGTTGCTGTTGGCTTAACAGTGTGACACGAGTTAAAAGCTTTTATTAAGTTGGCAAACGTTTGAACTAGCCAACTAGCTCCGCTGGTGGGAAACGATGGGACTCATATGGCTGCCGCTGTCCTATTAGCGTGCAGAGGGAATTTGAAAGACAACTGATTATCCCGCCCCTCGGACTGAGTACTGCGAACGGTGAGTGTCCCGACCCTACATTTTAATGTGGCTCTGGCTCGTCGGGCTAGTTCTAACCTTAACCCGTGAGGTGAGGTCAGATCAGTCCTGGAGTCTGGCCCTCTCTGGTTCTGGATCGTCATTCAGGCACAGTAATGAAGAGACACAACTCCCTCTAGTGGCCAGCTCCAAAATAGGAGTGTGTGTGGGTCACAGGGCAGGAACTCTGGCCGTCTACAGCATCTCTGACACAATGACCCTTCTGCACAGAGTCCAGACCACATTCACACACACACTCTACCCTGGGTAATGGATAGCTCCTAGCTTCATTAGCAGTGAAGTTATTGTGATCTGTTCCACCTTTGGAACAGATCATCAGCTAAATGTGTGACACCTACAGAAGTGATATGAATATTTCTGCAAGCACCCGTAAACATCAGATCAAATAAAACATCAAACAAGTGGAGCTATACCCCAGTTCTCTCTCTCTCTCCAATAACCACACACACACACATAAACAGTACCTCTGTTCTCTCATATTAATGGTTGTGTAAATAAGGTGTGAGTTCAGTACTTGATCACCACACAGTGTGTTGGTCTCCAGCCATTATTATCCTCTGTCCCCCTGACCTTTGACCTTTGTTGAGTTTGTTATGGTGAAAGTAGTAAAAGCACAGGAGGCCGACGTGTCCCAACCTTGCAAACACCGCTGAAATGTCCCAACCTTGCAAACACCGCTGAAAAGAGCCCTTTTTGAAAGGGGAGAAGGAAAGGAAGCAGCTGCCAGCCTCTCCCCCCCTCCCTCTCTCTCTCTCTATCATCATATGCCCAAACTTTTAAGGAAATTTTCAAAAGTATCTTGCCAGAATTATAATGAAACTCACTGAATATCCTAGTTTAATATTTATTCAAATTTATTTAATCTATGGAAGCAATAAGTAATATATACTAAGCAATAATGTCTAATTTCCAAATAAATATTGTGTACCTCCTTTGGTGTCCACTGTCGGAGTCTCACCAGCCATCTGCACACCTGGAAGGCGGGGCTGGAGGCAGGTGAGGGTCAGCGTGCTGTGGAAAACCGTGCTTACCACCTCCACGGCTTTGCTCATCCTGTGTGACCACACCCTAACACAGATCAGCACTCGGACTATTGCTTGGCAGGAAGCAGGTGACCAAAACTACCACCACCACCACCATAGCCAGGGACGTGAGGGTCCTCTCCAGTGCTGCTGTGGAGATGCTATGGTGACTCACACGAGTCAATGTTGCACACACATTTACCTGTCCAGGGCACTGAGCTGAGATGCTCACTTTATGGTTCAAGGACACCAGGAAGAGGAAGACGTGGCAGAAGACGTCACCAAACCTCCAGTCTATTCCGGAGAGGTAGTAGCCAACACGGAACCATAGCACCACCACCACACTGGGGAGGAAGGAGGTCAGCCAGGGCCAGGTTGAAGAGGAGAACATGGATCTGCTCTTTCAGGGCCTCATGTGTCAGCAGTTAGATTTCAAATCAGCACCACACAATATCTCCACTAGATGGCAGCATTACTCTTCATAGTCTAGCCTATCCATGCATTTTGAATGAGGACATTCTGAATTGTTTGCTTTATTTTACAGTGTTTAAGGTTACGAAATGGAATTCAATACTTTGACAGTTTTGAAGTTTCTCAGTCAATTTCATCATACATGGAAACTGGTGCTTCTTCATGACCAGTAAACGAGGTTGTTTTACTCTTAGGTTGGAGCAATCACCTAATAATGGTAATAACCCATATTAATTGGTCATATCAGCCATGCAGAATTATCTGCCAATCTTTGTCAATCACAAATGTGTTTTGGCCATGATCTGGGTTGCATTGACACAACCCTACATTACATCCACGGAAGTCTTTCAAGCGTAGGCGGGTCTACACCGATTTCAGAGGAAACGAAACTTAAAGGAGAGAGTGGCTTCGGAGGTTCGAAGTGTTTGTTGTGTTGTGCTCGGGAAGAATGGCAGAGGCGATTTCAATTAACCAGGAGGACCTTTTTATCTGTCCGATTTGTTTGGATCTGCTGAAGGATCCAGTGTCTCTTAACTGTGGACACAATTACTGCACGGGCTGCATTAAGGGCTGCTGGGATCAGGAAGATCAGAAGGGAATTTACAGCTGCCCACAATGCAGACAGACTTTCACTCCAAGACCTGTGTTGAACAAAAATAACGTTTTTGCTGAGGTTGTGGAACAGTTTAGGAAGACCAGAAATCAAGGTAGGCCTACTGCTTCTCCTCAGTGTTTTGCTGGACCTGGAGATGTGGAGTGTGACAGCTGCTGCACCGGGAGAAAACTAAAAGCGGTCAAGTCCTGCCTGGTGTGTTTGTTGTCGTACTGTGAGACTCATCTCCAGCGCCATGATGAACTCTTCTCAGGGAAAGGACACAACGTGGTTGATGTCACAGGTCAGCTACAGGACAAGATCTGCGCTCAACACCAGAGGCTCCTGGAGGTATTCTGTCGCACGGATCAGAGTTGCGTCTGTTTGCGATGTCTGGTAGATGAACACAAAGGCCATGACACGGTCTCTGCTGCAGCTGAGAGATCGGAGAAACAGGTAAGCACCGGGAGGGAGTTCAGGTGCAGATATCTTTAGTGCGACTGCTCCACACCATGGAGAGTGCATCCCTTACAAAAAATATATAATAATAAACAATTCCTGCAAAATGCAGTTAGATAGGCTATGCAATGCATTATACAAGAAATGCTTCTTACAACATATTTAAACAAACAGGATTAAATTATAATGATGGCTTCTTTTTTCGAAGGTCTTGATGTGAAACGGCATAATCTTCAGGTTGATTTATTGGTTGGTTGGTTAATTGCCAGGTTGAATGAAGTTGTTAAAAAGCAGACAAAAAGCTATCCTCACATTGAAATGCATATGCTGTGCCTAATTCACAAGAGCCAGAAGGACCCAGCACTGACAGGGGGCCACTGGAGAACACTTGTATATTATTAAGTACGCTAAATTACCTAGTCAAAAATATACATTTCACCCCTCCATATGGTTCAGTCTTGCATGCTACTTTGCATTTCTATTTTGAGTTGAATATAACCTGTGTAAGTATTCTTTATGCCTTTAGAGTACACAAAAATCACCAGTCATCATTTAAGGGGTTATTTTTCAAATGTTCTTTTGTGGGCAAAATTATTTTCTATAATAGGGCCCATACTTTCTAGTGGTAGTTGTTTTGTTTTTATCACATCTCTATGTCCAGATAGGGACAGCACAGTTTGTGTTGTTTCTAACACATTCATTTTAAGAGTGTAGTTATACACATTGCATCAAATTATATTCATAAATGTTTCTTTCAGAAGCAGAGCTACACAGAATAGTGTGCTGAACTTTATTACTGATCCCATCTGCTCCTTTGTGCCAAGTAAAGATTAACACAGTCGGGGTCATGACTGAATATGTGGTATCTCTCCTAAGTCCCAATAAAGACACTATTTGCTCAGTGGTTTCCACAGATTCTACAAACAAACAGGCTTCTTTATGACTAAATTTATGAATCAAAGTTTCATGTGAGGATTAAATTACTATTGAATATACAGTGTAAGCACTATGTAGTAATGTGTAGTCTGGTATTGTCACTGTGTCATTTAGAAGGAGATGGAGGAGACCAAGAGGAAACTCCAGCAGAGACTCCAGGAGAGAGAGAAGGAGCTGCTGGAGCTGAGGAAGGCTGTGGAGACTCTCAAGGTGAGTACTGAGAAAACTATAGACCCTTTCAACTGCATAAACAAACAGGTGCGCTCTTTAGGCATTCCCTGTGGCACAGTTAACAACAGTGAGCTGATGGTAATTTGTGGACAAACACAAATGTAGTACTGACCAGAGTAGAGGACAGCAGCTGACTGCCAGGGCAGATGCTCATCTAACGGTAGCCAGTTGGTACGTAGCTGTGCAGTGTGTAAACCTCCCTCCCAACACCTTAAGAGACGCGCTAGGGGGTCTCCAACCTTTTTTGGGAATGAGAGCTACCTCAAGGACCCGATATGGAGGGCTACTCATTTGAAACAAACAGACCCTCACCCCTTATTTTGCGAGGGTGATCCTCCTAAATAATAGCCATATGTGATTTTTACATTTATAATAAGCCTTTAGATATTAAACAACTGTACAGTATTTTCATATGATTCTTAAATACTTCAATATCAATATGCAACACTACTAACATTTTTGTTCAGTTTTTTTCATTTCAAAGTTTCATGGGGAATCTAATCTTACATTTTTTAGCATTAGATAAGATAATATAAGATAAGGTAAGAAGCTTTATTGTCATTGCACATAAGATACAATGAAATTTCATTTGGCAGCAATCCCTCAGCTATGATAAAAAAATAAATATGTATAAAAATATGTATAAAATCAGTAACAATAACAACAGGTTAAAGTGCAGATAAGATTGCAGTATGTTCATGGTTCAGCAGTCCCTTCACTGCCATGGGAAAGAAGCTGTGTTTGAGTCTGTTTGTGCGGGCTTGTATTACACTGAGTCTGCCAGACGGGAGTCTGGTGAAGAGAGTGACCTGGGTGAGCGGGATCACTCTGTATTTTTGTGGCCCGTTGGAGGAGACGGCTCGAGTAGACCTCATCCAGGTTTGGGAGTGGGGATCCAACGATCCACTGAGCCATCTTGGTGACTTTGTTCAGTCTTCTCCTCTCTGCTGCAGTGCAGCTGGCATACCACACTGTGCATCAAACAGTAAGGACACTCTCTATTGTGCAGTGGTAGAAGTTCCTCAGCAAAGGTGGAGGGAGTTTGCTTCTCCTCAGCGTTCTTAGGAAGAAGAGACACTGCTGGGCTTTTTTGATGATGTGGGTGGTGTTCACAGTCTAGCTTACTATTAAGAATTCAGAGGCTGTTTAAGTTCTGATTTCAGTGGACAATTCGGTTGGAACATTACAATAGCAATCACCAACACCACCCTAACTTATGAAGACGCCTTTTATACAGTTTTTTACCGTATTGCACATCTGAAATCTCTCCGTGATTAAGACAAAAAAACATTTTGCTTTTTGCCAGTTAATGCACAGTCCTATTGCATGGTATGCATGCACAAGATTTTCAGCGCTATTGCTACACCAGTAGGCTGTGGAGGAGAAACGGCCCGTGAGCTAAAGCAATTGTCTTTCAGTCATTGAACGATCATGCACGAACCGTATGGGATGAACACGGAATAGCCGCAGAACTTTTGAAAAGATATGCTTCCATTGGCTATACCAGACGAGAAAACTTTTTTTCTCTTACTGCGTGTGAGCAGCATGTATGTGCTCCGCTTCCATTGTTGTTTAAAGATTAAAGCTAAAATTTAACCCAGCTACAATTTGTAAGGTACCGAACCCTGGAGGACTCATTGGAAGATATTTTTTTGGTATATATCCAGAAAACGTACTCATTTTACTAAATTGTGCGCTCATTTTACTAAATTGTGCACACGTTTTACTAAATTTTGCGTACATTTTACTATTGTGTTCTCAATTTAGTAAGTTGTGCACACGCGGCCACAGTGTTGGATAGCTAGAGCCTACGGGTTTTAGCTAGTGATGGGCAAATGAAGCTTTGGTGAACCACTGAACCACAGCAGTGTGAACCTAGCGACACTAGCTATAAAGCAAAAAGATGGCCGCCACACATACATTTTCAACATAAAAGTCCTTAGCAAACCAATATTTTTGGTTACATATACTGGTTTGGGTAAGGATTTTTACGTTGAAAAATCTACATGTGGAAGCCATATTGGGTTTTTTCATTAGTGTTGCTAGCTTCACACTGCTGTGGTTTAGTGGTTCACCAAAGCTTCATTTGCCCATCACTAGTTTTAGTTCACTTGCTAGCGTGCTCAACTCCCATTCTGAGGTGCTGCAAGTTGCAGGTTCAAGTCAGTACGAGTGCAGGGCTGAGCCGTGTGGTCAACACAACGCAGGTTACACTCAGTCATGGCTCTCATCCAGTCAGCCAAAGAGGAGTCTGCAAAACTGAGTCACCTTCCAGTTCCTCTGTGCCACACTGTGGGTAACAGGCTGTGTGGAGGAGCTGAGTGAGGGCTGCTTTAGATGGACCCTCCTCTTTGTGTGTCTTCTAACAGAGCTCTGCACAGACAGCAGTGGAGGACAGTGAGAGCATCTTTACTGAGATGATCTGCTCCATTGAGAGAAGGCGCTCTGAGGTGACAGAGCTGATCAGAGCTCAGGAGATGGCTGAGGTGAGTTGGTCTGAAGGACTCCTGAAGAAACTGGAGCAGGAGATTGCTGAACTGAAGAGGAGAGATGCTGAACTGAAGCAGCTTTCACACACAGAGGATCACATCCATTTTCTTAAGGTAACTGTAGTGTAGATAGATTTTTTGCAAGTGTTTAATTTCCAACATCATACAACCCTTGTTGGAATATACTAATTAAATTGACATACAGTATACAACATAAAGTGTCTGTTTTCAGTTGAATGTTCTTGCACTCAGTGCCAAAGCTCTGCAATATTGCATTCAGTGCCAAGGTACAATATACAACCTCAGATATGCATTAGATCAGGGGCTGTATTCACAAAGAATTTTCAGGCTAAAAGTAGCTCTTAACTGGCGAATTTAGGAGCAACTCCTAAAAATAATGGGCGTGTCACTCTTAACTGTAGGACTAATTTTTTTCACTAAAAGTAATTCACGAAGCATTTTAGACCTAAAAGTAGCACCTAAGTCTGGGACAGCTTAAAAGAAGTCGAGAGGACTCCTAACTCACTAAGACCTATTCACAAACCGTTTTTTGTGGCATTTCACGTCGCAATGTTTTGAAATGCGTATGCGGCTACAGGAGCTTCCAATCCAAGGGAACAATTTTGCATTGTAGGCATAAAAGGGATGCAATAACGCCACCAACAACAACCAAAAGTACTCATTGTCAACATATAAATTAAATGTAACGTTTCATTGTGAATCAAATTAAAATGTTCTTCTCTTTGCAAACATAGGCATATAGTGATAGATTAATTTAATAATGTTGCAAAGATACTGCATCAATCCGTATGTTTCATTAGGCTACTATGCTATTTGTTTTGCCTTACTTTTTATTCATTTAGGCTAGGCCTTTTTATTCAGTTATTCATCTTCTGTCGATCATCTTCTGTCCGCATTCTCAGACCCGTCACCTGTCACTCATCATCGTAAGGGAGGTGTTTGGAATCATTCCCCCGTTACAATCATCAGCCAATCAAGGTGGTCACTTCAGTCAAGCTTGTGCATGAGTAATGACGTCATCCATAGCAACAAAGACTCACTCTTAGTTGTGGAGTTGTCACTTTTCCTTACTAAGAGTAGGTCTGAAAGGCTTTGTGAATAACTTTTAAGAGAAAACTCCTTGCTAAAATCTTTTAGTGCGATTTAGGAGTACTCCTAGTGGTAAGATAAAAGGCTTTGTATACGGCCCCAGGCGTCTTCAACATTTCTCGGACCAAGGACCCCTTGCTTGATAGCAACCTTGTAGCACTACATATTGCATCAAGTTGCTTATTAAATCCAACCGATAATATTATGTAGGACAACTTATTTTACATGAGTAGACAATGCTAATCCATTAAAATAACACTTTTGGACAGAGATCATATATTTATAGATCAGGGGCCGTATTCACAAAGCCTTTTATCTTACAACTAGGAGTACTCCTAAATCACACTGAAAGATTTTAGCAAGGAGTTTTCTCTTAAAAGTTATTCACAAAGCCTTTCAGACCTACTCTTAGTAAGGAAAGATGAAAACTCCTAAACTAAGAGTCTTCGTTGCTATGGATGACGTCATTACTCATGCACAAGCTTGACTGAAGCAAGGGGGCAGGCGAATTCCCAGAAGTAGAAGAATCAATGGTGGCTGGAGGGACCACTTCTCTACTAACCCCATAGAAGCCCATTCATTTTAGGATTTTTTTGAAATGCCATAACTTCATATAGCATATATCCTGTGCCCGACATTGTAGCTTCTGTATTATCTACATAAACAATAAAAGGTAAAACAGACTCAGCTACCTGCATTTATGTAGCGTTGAGGTTCCCGTAAAAGTATAGTTAGCGAGTCCCGTTTGTCAGGAAGCTAACGCCGTGGGAGATAACCGTATTGTTTGGATAAGAAGCTCAGTCCAGCCAGCACGCGAAAACTCATGAACAAAGCTATGTAGCCTACAATACCATTGTATGTTAAGGTAAAGCATTGGATAGAGCACTAACGATCGGGCACTAACGATAATCATTTCAGAGGTTTTCGATGAATTGACCGTAGGTCAGAAAAGTGTTAAGAAGATTAGCTTCTAGTGCTTCTAGGCTATAACTTTTTGTTTGTTTTACCATGACTGTTTTGAAGATGCTCATGTGTGGTAGTTTCAACATTAACACGACTTGATATCACTTGTGAGGATGATCTTAATAATAATACTTAAATAAATGTTTAACTTTGATGACTTTGAAGGCAAAGGAAGTGTGAGGAAAATTTCTGTATAGCCTATCTATCATATGATTTAGTTCGATGGCTAACGTCCGCGAAGTTAAGTCGCGAGTCTGCGCAGTACTGGGGGGTACCAACTGAAAAATCGTTCTATTTGACTCAGTGCCCTCTCATTGAAAGCGGCGACGGAGTCTGTTCGTCCCATTTCTTTTATTGGCGTTTGTAACAAGCGGAAGTTCGAGGAGCATGACTGAGTTTGCCACGCCTCCTTCAATCAGACAGGTTATTTATTAGCAGTCTGCCTCTATCTGCCCGGTTGCAGCATCAGCGTCACTCCGCTTTGCAAGGAGAGCTACTCCGCGGACCATCTTTGATTAGAGCAGAGTTGGATGGATCGATTGCCCTCGTTTCACCACAAGGAAAGCAGACCTGCGTCGCCTTCTCCAACAATCAGTTGATCTTTCCTCTCTACTATAGCCGATCAACCCAGCACCAAAGCGCCCGAGCGCGGAGTCATTTCCTCGGCGTCTCCCCTCTGTTCTTGCAACATGTTTTTCAACTCCGCAAGTTATGGCAGCCAGCGTGCAGCCCACTACCTTGCCTTCGCTACTTGCGGCCTCTTTCTCTATTCTAAACAGCTTTCCCCTGCTCACTCAACTTCGCAAGTTATGGCGGCCCTCTACTTGCCTTCACGGCTACTCGCGGCCTCTTTCTCTATTCTAAACAGCTTTCCCCTGCTCACTCAACTCAGCTCAGTTATGGCAGCCAGCGTGCAGCCCTCTACCTTGCCTTCCGCTACTGCGGCCTCTTTCTCTTTCCAGCTAATCAACCCTCCCACTTTTCTCTTTGCCTGCCAAGGGTGCTGCATAACCTCCTCCCCTTCCCCGTGGCGACGGCAAGGTTCGCCTTTTCCTCTTCCCCATCATCTCCGCCCGGTGCGAACGCGTTCCAGCCAGCGTTTTCCCCAGCCAGGGACCGCGTCCCTGATTCCCCCTCACCCCTCTTTCCCTGGATTGGTGCCACCACCCAATAAGCTACCGTATCGGCATCTCATCTGAGACCATGTCTACATTAAATAGTAATACAATTTAATCTATGTGGTGATCACAAAATGTATTTAAGGGAGCATCGCTTTAACTCAATGCCGGCGTTGGCCGTAAAGCAGCTGATACACAGGAGCTGTTGCTCTGTCGCTTATTGCCAAGAGGGCAAGGAAGGAATTTTTCTCCTTTAAATGTCGGAGTTCACTTCAGGACCCTGGCCAGAGACTTCGCCAAACATGCTTTTCTATTATGCTATTATATCTGTTTGCAAATTACGGAATGTGAACTAGTGAACTGTCTATGGACTGAAGTGACCACCTTGATTGGCTGATGATTGTAACGCGGGAATGATTCCAAACACCTCCCTTACGATGATGAGTGACAGGTGACAGGTCTGAGAATGCATGTGCTACACAAGGACGGAAGATGATGAATAACTGAATAAAAAGGCCTAGCCTAAATTAATAAAGAGTAAGGCAAAACAAATAGCCTAGTAGCCTAATGAAACATATGGATTGATGCAGTAGGCTATCTTTGCAACATTATTAAATTATTCTGTCACCATATGCCTACGTTTGCAAAGAGGAGAACATTTTAATTTGATTCACAATGAAACGTTACATTTCATTTACATGTTGACAATGAGTACTTTTGGTTGTATTGGTGGCGTTATTGCATCCCTTTATGCCTACAATGCGAAATTGTTCCTCAATGCGATTGGAAGCTCCTGTAGCGCATCGCATTTCATTTCAAAACATTACAGCGTTAAATGCCACAAAAAGCCATTTGTGAATAGGTCTTAGTGAGTTAGGAGTCCTCTTGACTTCTTTTAAGCTGTCCCAGACTGAGGTGCTACTTTTAGGTCTAAAATGCTTCGTGAATTACTTTTAGTGAAAAAAAATTAGGAGTCCTAAAGTTAGGGAGGACAGCCCATTATTTTTAGGAGTTGCTCCTAAATTAAGCCACTTAGAGCTACTTTTAGCCTTAAAATTCTTTGTGAATACGCCCCAGATATAATTATGTTCCTATCCATTCATCTTTCTCTCTCTCTCTCTCTCTCTCTCTCTCTCTCTCTCTCATTTGTAGCATTTTCAGTCAGTCAGCCCTCAACCTCAGTCTAAAGATTTATCCAGCACTTCTGTCAGCCAAAGCTGGTCTTTTGAGGCTGTGAAGAAATCTGTCTCCTCACTGAAGGGGCAGCTGGAGGATTTCTTTAAGCAGGAAGTCATGAAGATCTCTGCAGCAGGTTTGTTATATAGACATTCATTAGAAAAGGAGAAGAGGTCACATAATATGATAATCTTTGGAGAAAACTGTCTGCTAAATACCATAATCATAAAATAATGAAATGTATGCAAATTGCAGCCTTTTCTCTTTTTCTGATATAGGTTATTAGTTGTTACAGGTATATGAGTTGTTCAGTCCAGCACTCTAAGAAACTATACAAATAATTAATTGAAGCCTGCTCCTATACCTGTGCATAGTGATATTAATTTATGTTGGTCATGGCTAACGGTGTGACGATTCATTAATTAGGCAAAGTGACTGATATGTGCACGTTGTGAGCACAACACAATGATGGGAGAGACACAGAGTAAGTTCCACAAGGTTTACAATTTATTAAGTCCAAAAGGTCTCAAAACAAGCAGGGTCGACCGAACGGCCTTCAAACAAAGGCACCTGATGCGACCGGATCAGCAAGCAGTAACAAGCGCCTGGTGCTCTGCTGCTCTCTCTGCCTGCAGAGGGGAGGATCTCCAGCGGATCTGAAGCCATGACCTGTGCAGCAGTGCACCTAATTGGGCTGATTGGCTCCAATCACACCTGTATGGGACATAAGGCAGAACAGAGAAGCCATGGCCTGGGGGAAAGGACAAAGCCATGGCCTGGGGGAAAGGACTGGTTTTGGTCATTCAATGTGTAATATATACCAACTTAATTGACCCATTTGCTCAGCAGTTTGTTGGGTTAAGGAATTGATTCAAATGGTTCCATTACATTAAAATGAATCATCATTTAGCTGACGCTCTTATCCAGAGAGACTCCCAGTGAACTAACTACAGGAACTACTGAAGCAACTTGGGGTTAGGTGCCCTGCTCAGAGGCACAATGGTGGCAGCCCCTGGGATCAACCTTTAGCTGTTCCATTTGGAAGCTCCCGAACCACTAGACCAGCAGCCCCCACATCTGAAGGTCTTCTGAACCTGCTCTTCCCGTCCTGATGAAGATCAGTGCTGCTTGAATGAGTGCATCTCCATCTTCACTTTGGTTCAAGTTTGGTTAGTTATAATGCATTTCTTCTTTCTCAGTGTCTGATGTCCAGGCTGTTTTTACTGAGCCAGTAACCAGAGAAGAGTTCTTAAAGTGTAAGTTGATCTGGTCTACAAACACTGAGACAAACATGTACACACACATTCATTCAAGTATTTGTGGAAACACACACACAAACACACACACACACAGGCAGTGAAACACACTCACCTGTACACTTGCACACAACCATTCATACAAAAATGTACAGAATCACACACACACACACACACACACGCACGCATACACTAAAACATAAATACACTTCTTTTAATACATTTGAATACAAGCAGTGAAATTCACTCATGTTTATACTTACATACAGCCATTCACACAAAAATGTACATAATTACACACACACGCATGCACACACACGCACGCACGCACGCACACACGCACGCACACACACACACACACCTAATTAAAATACAAATCTAACTTTGTCCTCTCTTCTCCCTCATCAGACTCCTGTCACTTCACACTGGATCCAAACACAGCACACAGACTCCTCCATCTGTCTGAGGGGAACAGGAGGGTGGAGTACAGAGCTGAGCTCCAGTCATATCCTGATCATCCAGAGAGATTTGATGAGCAGTATCAGGTGCTGTGTAGAGAGGGTGTGTCTGGACGCTGCTACTGGGAGGTGGAGTGGAGTGGGTTGGTTTGTATAGCAGTCTCATATAAAAGCATCAGCAGGGAAGGACGGGGTAATGAGTGTGAGTTTGGATTTAATGATCAGTCCTGGAGTCTGTACCTCTCCAGCTACGGCTCCTATTTCCATCACGATAATAAACACACTAAACTCCCTCTAGTGGCCAGCTCCAGAATAGGAGTGTATGTGGATCACAGGGCAGGAACTCTGGCCTTCTACTGTATCTCTGACACAATGACCCTCCTGCACAGAGTCCAGACCACATTCACTCACACACTCTACCCTGGGTTTTATATAGGCACTGGATCTTCAGTGAAGCTGTTGTGACCCACCCTGTATACAGCAGAACAGAAATGCCCCCAGATACAGATAGATGCTGTTATCACATCCACACACACACACACACACACACACACACACACACACACACACACACACACACACACACACACACACACGTACCCATAAACACATCCCATCTCATCAGCACACAGATAAGCCACCACTCACATGTAAAGATCTGGCTGCTGCCTCTCAGCTGCCTGCTATTCTCTGTTCTTGGGGAAAACAAAAGACCAAAACCACTCCCTCATCTCTGGACCCCAGCAGATATTACAGCGTCTGCACCTCTGCTGGAACACACATCAGCACACCACACACACACTACTGGGTGGGAAATGTGTTGATGAGCCCAGTGTTTCACCCCCTCTGATCCTCTCCCACAATCCATCTCTTCTCCCTCCTGCTCCCCCTAACCCTCCTTCCTCTCCCCCAGGTTTTCAGGCCTTTAGACCCTCTGTGATTGGACACGTGTCTGATGGAAGGTCGAAAGTGAAGTTTATTAAGTTGAGTAGAAGTAAATATTCATGGGGTTGTGCTCAAGAGATTAAAAAAAATATATCTGATGTATGATAAAATATACACTTCTTGTTGCAACACGACTGAATCTGTCCAAATTTACCAGATTATGGTGGAAGTCACATTTACAGTTTCTTTTTTAATAAAAAAAACACACATGATCACTACTGTTCACTGAGTCACGTAATCAATTCAATAATCCATGTTTGTTTAATAATAATAATAATAATAATAATAATAATAATAATAATATATTTTATTTAAAGAGCGCCTTTCAGGACACCCAAGGTCGCTTTACAGATAAAACAAATAGAAGAGAAAAAAAAACATATATATATATATATATATATATCAAAAAAGGAGAAAAAAATATATATAGTCCATTTAGCCATATCACAGTCCATAGGCTAGTCTGAAGAGATACACGTTTCAGTCCTTTTAAACTGGGCAGTGGATTCACACTGCCTGATGTTGTTTGGAAGTGAGTTCCATAGCTTTGGGGCTGTGTGGGTGAACGCTCTCTCTCCCTGCTGCTGAGGTTCATCAATCCTTCTAAAGTTGTTTGTTATCAATAATAACATGTCAGTGTGAAACCTGGCTGCAGAGGCAGTGGGCTTCTCTGGAAAGTGAATATCAAGAGCTCTGGATGCCCTGCCAACGACCTCCTCCAACAGACGGGGCAGCTCGTCCCCTGTGGGGCTGACTGCACAGGGCTGCGCACAAGGTAGCCCCTCTCCTTCAGACGAGAGAACAGTCTCAACCTCCTCCTCCACAACAGCGAGGACTCCCCGCGCACCCTGGCTACTCTTCCCATCTTCCTCGCTGGCCCATCGGAAACAGGAGAACCCGCACGTTTAGAAGAGAAAAAAACAACAACGGGCCTCCCTGGTGTGTACAGGCATAAGAAGACAATTCATGCACGACTGGGGGGTGTCCCTCGCCAAAATTGCATGTTGATGGCCCAAACACACAACACACACCTATCATGGCCATCCTCCATAGGCATAGAAATGCCACAACCAAGGCATTTGTGGCCCTGATGGTGCTCCATATTGGAAGCGGGGCCAGCGGAAAGACGCTCCGTTTACAGCCACAGACGCACGTGAATAGGGAAGAGGCCAAAGCCACCTGTGTGTGAGCTAAAACTGGCTAGCTGGAGTACACGGGCTGTTCCTGAGTGCGTAGAGGCAGCAGCACGGGCAATATAGTGCAAGAACGAGGCATCTACCGACACAGCGCAGCCGACCTATACTTTTACCTGTAGACGTGTCACCAAAACTAATCAGCCGTGACAATGAGAACCGTGGACGCCGGGAGCCAGCTGGAGTACAGCCACCTGCTCCACTGACGCAGGTCTCTGGCCGCATACAAAAACAGGCTCAGGAATCACCGCTGCAATTCTCACTAACCGAGCAACGGTTGGGCAATCCGAGATGACGAGGAAGCTAGCTGGAATGGAGTTCACCCACCTCGACCGAACCGAGCCCGCGCCGCTCAGTGGGGGAGTCGTGACTCGCGCGAACCCGTGGGTTGGCACGAGCAATACACCGGCAGGACTGGCACAGCCTTTGCTAGCAGCCAGGAACCGCCGGACACTGGGCAGGACTGAGTAAGTTGTAATTTGTAATGGTGCCGCCACACCGCCACCTCAACCCAGACAAACAAACCACAGGGCTTCTGCGGATAGACCGCGAGCCCACAGTGTCACACCACCGAGCCGGACACCGGGCTTGAGAAGTTGGAACGAAAGTTCACTCGCTTACAGCTGACGAAGCCTGCCAAGCAAGGATTCCCGAACAACGCTGTGAGCCACGGGTTACGGTCGGCACAATACGCTAGCTTAGGATTTGACCACCTTCAAGCCAAGAAGGAGGATGAAAAGCAATCCAGGGCTGCCCATAGACAGACGCCCAATCCAAGACTGACGATTTATCCAAAGCCACTTACAGCAATAATATAACATTGAATTGTTTTTATGGTCCCCTGGCCTGTGCATTTGAATCGTTTCCTAAAAAAGAAAGTCCTGTTCTATGGACAGATGCGCTGAAACAATTGTTCTTGCCTAAATCACCACTTTTACAGTGATCCAGGAAGTCATTTTTCCCTTTAAAGGGCATTTTCCAAGGTGTACATCCGGACGTGTTAATGACCACTTCTGTTCAGATTTATGGAGTTGCCTACCTCGCATCCATAAGAAGTTCAATTTTTGGGATGCATCAGAATGTGTTCATACAACAAAATGTACATAATCAAATGCGTCTCAGACCACCTGGGCAAGTGGTTTGAGTGATTGAATCACAGTGTGTCTTGGTCCTTTGCGGCTGATTCCCAAACCCGCCACTGCAAGTGTGTGTCGCTTTGGATAAAAGAGTCTGCTGAATATCAGTCAACTTTATCTTTGGACCTTGTTGGTCCTTGTTTACACTTGCACGCATTATGAAAAACAATTGTCTAGATTTTTTTAATATTGATTTTATTACTCTATATGAGCCTAAAACTGAAAATCATTTTGAATTTTTTAAAAATATGATTTTATATAGAAGTTATTTTACTGTCCACGTATGTGGACAGTGCGCAACAATGGGGTAAAAAATAATAAAGAGTAATGACAGAAAATATGGACCATTATGTGACTTTAATGCAAAAAAACAACAGTTTTTTTCAAGTACATCATAACAGTAATGATTTTAATGGCATAGAAGGATATTCTAAAGATGTTATGCAACATTACAAAGAGTTAACATTTTAAATAGTTATTTATAATAGTATTTGATCATTTTTTTTAACATATTTCGTAACAGATAACATATAAAAAATATTTGTCCAGTTAAAAAAAAAGTAGATTGTACAATCATATCATGTTGGTTATGTTATTAACTGCAGAAAAATATTTTTTACCATGTCAATTAGAAGATAATGTTTACAAACATCTCGAAAGATTTGAAAAATGTTTTAAGTTTCAAAAACTGATTGATTTTACAATCATTTCTGTAATGTTATGAACAGCATATTACTTTTTTAGCATGTAACATATTTTTTAAACATATTTGTGTGTGTGTGTGTGTGTGTACTGTATGTGTGGGTGTGTGTACTGTATGTGTGTGTCTGTATGTGTGTGTGTGTGTGTGTATTGTGTGTTTATGTGTGTGTGTGTACTGTGTGTACTGTGTGTGTGTGTACTGTATGTGTGTGTGTACTTTATGTCTGTGTGTGTGTGTACTGTATGTGTGTATGTGTGTGTGTTTGTGTGTGTGTACTGTATGCCTGTGTGTGTGTGTACTGTATGTGTGTGTGTGTGTGTGTTTGTGTGTGTGTACTGTATGTGTGTGTGTTTGTGTACTGTATGTGTGTGTGATTGTGTATGTGTGTGTGTTTGTGTGTGTACTGTGTGTGTGTGTGTGTGTGTGTGTGTGCATGTGTGTGTGTGTGTGTGTGTGTGCTGTTTGTGTGTGTGTACTGTGTATGTACTGTATGTGTACTGTATGTGTGTGTACTGTATGTGTGTGTGTACTGTTTGTGTGTGTGTGTGTGTGTGTGTGTACTGTATATGTGTGTGTGTGTGTGTGTGTGTGTGTACACCACTTAGTCACCACCTAATATATTACTCTTTGCAAAACATGCACACCATTCATTGGTCTCTATATATTTCTGTAATGTTGTCATTATAGGCAGTTCACATAATTTATAACATGTAGTTTGGTCATTATTTATCTTTACCAAATGTTTGTTTCTTTGTAATTTAAAGTAGTTAAATTCATATTTGAACAATACAAATAAAAAAAACTTCCTAGTTACAAAATCAGATTTTTGGTCATTTAACTCCTCTGTTGCGCAACGTCCACATACGTGGACAGTTGGTTTTTAGTGTCTACAAACTATATTTTACATCAAATTTCATTCCTAAACACATAGAGTTGTTCAACACACTCTCCTGTACACCATAATATTTTTTTTCACCTGATTTTGCCTTCTTGAGTAGAAACTTTTTACAGATATGCCTGGAGCATTCAGCACATGGTCATTACTGTCAGCCATGTTGAATTGATGATGTCATCAAGCAGTCAATATTCCAAATATAAGATGATACATATTGTTAATATATTGCAATGGATCTATTATTATTGCCCTCAAGTGGATTGGAGTATATCAACATGATAAACAAATAGAAATCAGAGTTAAAGTTACTGTCCACAAATGTGGACATTGCGCATGAAGGGGCACTGTCCACTTATGATGAGATGGCCAAACACACATTTAAAAAATGAAAACAAAGTAAAAGGGGTCCTAGTGTGGAGAGGTGAGGTGCAGGTGCAGCACTTCCACCAGTGGCCTACAGGGGGCAGCAGCTGCACTGGCGCTCTGTCTCCACAAGGTGGCAGCACAGATCCATGGATTGTTGGGGTCAGTGCATTCTCCTTATCTCGTTCTCTCTCTCTCTCTCTCTCTCTCTGTCTCTCTCTCTCTCTCACACACACACACGCACAATCTGAATCAGAGAGTATGGGTATTGTCATCTTTCAGCCACTCCCATTCCCCCATCATCTGATAGAACAGGAGACACACACACACACACACACACACACACACACACTCACACAAACAATGACAGAGAGAAAGAGAGAGAGAGAGAATTCAAATGTAATTCAGATTTTCTTGTAAGTGACTAGCTAACATGTTTCTTTTTATAACTACTAAACAGTTACCCCAAAAGACCAGAAGGTGGCAGCATACACAAAGGAATGAGAAATAAGGTAATATCACATACAAAATAGGATGCATTCTTATGGAAGGCAGAACACTCCCCGCTTGGTATAATATTATTATGCCACTATATAACATTAAAACTCAACTTAAACATGAGTGACAAACTAAATTTTCTATTTCACTCAGAGAGAAGAATGACTATTTCTGAGATAGGCCTCAAAAGCACTTTAGCAGTCCTTCTTTAACTATTTTGACCTCCCTTTCCGGATCCTCTTGTCACCGCTTGGCGAAAAGTGTTGAGAACCACTCCCACAGGCCATTCGTTTCTGTGGGCTTGGCTGTCCTTCAGCAGGACAACGTCGCCGGTCTTGACATTAGGCCTTTCATCAGTCCACTTTCGGTGGCCTTGCAGTGTTGACAAGTAGTCCCTTCTCCATCTCTTCCAAAAGGTGTTTGCAAGGCACTGGACATGTTTCCATTGCTTCCCGTGTAGATCAGCCATTTGGAAGTTTCCGGAGGGGGCTGCGACATTACTCATCTTTTTGGTAAGCAGCATCGCAGGAGTGAGGACTGTAGGCATATCGGGGTCAGAGGACACAGGCAACAGGGGCCTGGCGTTCATGATTGCCATCACTTCAGCCATGAGGGTGCTCAGGACCTCGTGTGTGAGGCGGGTGTGCCCAGTCTGAAGCAGCATTGCATCCAGGATGCGTCTGGCAACGCCAATAAGCCTTTCCCATGAGCCCCCCATATGTGAGGAGTGTGGCGGGTTGAAAACCCAAGAGCACTCCTTGCTTTGAAGGTAGGCTGTTATGGTTGTGTCTTCCGTGTTAATTCACAGTTCTTTGCAGGCTCCCACAAAGTTAGTCCCTCTGTCAGAGCGGAGAAGTCTGGCAGGGCCACGGATTGCAAAAAATCTTCTGAGCGCATTGATGAAGCTGTCGGTTTTCATGGATTCAATGAGCTCGAAGTGGACAGCTCTGGTTGCCATGCAAGTGAATATCACTGCCCAGCGCTTACTGTCTGCACTTCCTCCTCTTGTTCTCCGTGTCATGATGGCCCACGGCCCGAAGACATCAAGGCCTACGTTGGTGAACGGAGGCTCGGGTGCGAGTCTGTCAGCGGGTAAGTCTGCCATCTTCTGATCCTGTAGCCGCCCACGCAGCTTGCGGCAGGTCACGCACCTGTGGATAACAGAAGACACCAGACTCAGCTGCTCTGACAGCTCCCTCTGTTATGTGTCGCCCCTGATGTACCACCTGCTCGTGGTAAAATCTCACCAGGAGTGTGGCGATGTGGTGGGTGCGTGGAATAAGCAGTGGGTGCTTTTCTTCACGGGACAGGTCTGGGGCGGATGTTATACGACCGCCAACCCGAAGCAGGCCATCTTCGTCGGTCACTGGATTGAGCTTTTTGAGTGGGCTTTGCTTAGGAAGTGTCTTACCCTCTTTTAGGCATTTCAGTTCGTTTTCAAAGACCTCATGCTGAACAGCGCGAATTATCACACACTTTGCCTGTGACAGTTAAGCTTGTGGTGAGTGTGTCTTTGAAATGCCTCCAGCCTCTGCATTTTTGCTGACTGGATTTCCCTTGAAAGCCTTGGCGGCGTGGATGAGTCTGGCTGTAGCATTGCAGAGGTTTCTCCAGCTTGAAAACCTTTCAAACCGCTCTGAGCCTAGCTGCGTCCGAGGCCCTGGTGGACAGGCGGTGACCTCAGGTCGAATGTCAGAGTCTGCGTCTGGCTCCACCAGGGTGAAGATGTGGAGCTCCCAGGATTCCTCTGTGTTGCTGCGTGTCAGGAAACTGGGGCCAGAGAGCCAACTGCTTTGCTGTAGCTGTGCTGCAGGCATGTACCTTGTCGCATGGTCCACAGGATTCCTGGTAGGACCACTGGTCTGGATGAGTGGAACGTCTTATGCGGTTCACCCTGTTGGACACATACACATAAAATCTTCTGGATGAGTTATGGGCGTACCCAAATGCGATTTTACTGTCTGTGAAGAATCTGACATCGTCCACATGGATGTCCATCTCATCTCGGATCAGCTCGTACATTTGAACAGCGAGCACGGCTGCACAAAGTTCGAGGCGGGAAATGGTGTGTGCAGGCCGGGGAGCCAGCTTGGACTTCCCCATGATGAATCCCATGTGTGCTTTGCCATCAGCGTCGATTGCTCTTAGGTAAGCCACAGCCCCTATTGCCACTGTCAACGCGTCAGAGAAAATGCAGAGTTCTCTCCTCTGTGTTGAAGACAGTAGGACGGGTATATAGCACCTCTTTATATGCAGGTCTTCCAGAGCTTTGAGTGAATCTCTCCATGTGTTCCACTCTGTCTCTTTCTCGGGGTCAAGTGGAGTGTCCCACCCCTGCTCTGTTAAGAGTTCCCGTACTAAAGCTTTATAGGAGCAACGAGCCCCAGGGGTCGTATGTTCTGTTCACGGTGGACAGGATACCTCTCCGTGTGTATGGCTTCTCCTCCCGGGACACCAGGAATGTGAAGCTGTCTGTTTCTAGGTTCCAGGAGAGGCCCAGACTTCTCTGGAGGGGGAGAGGATCTACTCCGAGTTCCACGTCTTTCAGGTCTTTGGCACGGTCTTCCTCAGGTAGGGCTTCCATTACCTGTTCGCTGTTTGATGCCACTTTATGTAGCCTCAGGTTAGACTCTGCCAGCATCTGTCTGGTTCTCGTGAGGAGGTCTATTGCCAGCTCAGGTGAGGCAACAGAAGTCAGCCCATCATCTACATTAAACTGACGCTCCACGAACTGTCTTGCATCAGAGCCGTATTCTGCTTCACCTTTCTCGGCAGCATGTCTCATGCAGTATATGGCGATGGCGGGTGATGGGGTGTTTCCAAATACGTGGACTTTCATCCTGTACTCCACCACATTCTTGTCAAAGTCATTGTCCTCATACCAGAGGTACCAGTGTTCTTTCCCTGCCTCCAGAGCTGGCGCCCGCTCGGTTTGGTCGTTGTCTGCATGAACTCTGTGTAGTGGCTCTTCATTTCTGGCTTTTTCTCCAGGGTCTTTATGAGCGATCCAAAGCGTTTGACTGCTTGGTCCCTGTTGCTTGGAAGGGGTCGTCGTGGCGACCGGAACGGCAGGGGTGCTAGCCAGCTGTGGTTGTCGTCCTGGAAGACCTCTCTGTCCATGATGGTCAGGAACGCTTTGTCATCCACTGACAACGCTGTCTTGTTGTCGTCTCTGGAGCTCTCAAACACAGAAAGGCCGAGGCTGTCTGTGCTCGTTGCCCAGCCTGTGTCTTCTTCAAGGGTGAGTGAGAGAGGGTTGTGTTGCTGCGATGTGCTGCTGTGGCCCTCCTTTACCTGGATGTTGTTTGGACAGGGATGGAGGAAGGATGTTCTGCCATTATGCAGCACATTGGCTTTGTACACGTTGACCCGGCTGGTTTGTGGGCTGCCCCAGACAGGCGACACCCACGATGACCCAGCCCAGGTCCAGCCGTAAGCATATGGGCGTTAGGTGGCCTGTTGATTTGCTCACGCACCTTATGAACTTTGAGGATGTCTCTTCCCAGGAGCATGAGGATGGGTGTGTCTGGGTTCATAGCTGGAATCTTGTTCGCCACAGGCTGTAGGTGAGGGTGGTGCTTTGCGACATCAGGAGACGGGATTTCAGATCTGTCATCCGGCACCATGTCACACTCGATTAGTGTGGGGAGAGGGAGTTGCAGTTTCCCATCCATAGATTCAAGCATGAAGTTACCTACTCGTCTGCCGGAGGTCTCTGTTGTCCCCGCGCAGGTCTTCAGTGTGTAAGGAGCTGGACTGGCTTTGATGGCGAAGAGGTTGAAGAACTCTGACTTTGCGAGTGACTTGTTCCTCTGTTCATCCAGCACTGCATACATCTTGACAGCTTTGTCTTTTCTCCCAGCAGGATCAGGCAGATCTTAGCACATGAGCGTGGGCTGTCTGCATTGCCGCATATCTCTGTGCACTTGGATGTGACTGTGGGTGCGTCTTCATCTGGCTCCCCGCTTTCCTCCTTCTCCGTGTGAGCTCTCTCGCTGGATGTAGGAGGGCCTGGGTGTAGAGCCGTGATGTGCCTCTCACTGTTGCACTCATCACATTTGATTGATGCTTTGCAGTCTTTCGCCATATGCTGAGTTGACCCACAGCACTTAAAGCAGATGCGGTTGTCTTTCAGGTAAGCCTTACGTTCTTCAATAGGTTTGGATCTAAAGGTCCTACACTTTTTGAGTGGGTGAGGCTTCCTGTGTATCGGGCACTCGCGGTCTGGTCCACTCGTTCTCTTCTCCACAGAGCCGTCACCGTCAGTGTACTTGGGTGTGACGTCGGTCTTGTGCACACTTACTGGGGCTTTGTGGCTGTGCCTCGCGGCTTTCTCTGCTTTCGGTGGCACGTTGCTGTTGGAGGTGGCGATGGCGAAGCTTGGGTCATTCCTCACTTTGGCCTGTCGCCGGACGGATTGAGAGAAGAGAGAGAATGGAGGGAAGGCTACTCCATGCTCTTCTTTGAACTTGGATCCCATGGTTATCCACCTCTCTTGCAGGCTGTAGGGTAGCTTTTCTGCGATCGGATTCACGCCGCGAGCTGTATCTAGACAGGCGAGGCCTGGTAGGTATCCTTCTTCTTTGGCACACTCCAGTTTGAGGAGGATTTCACAGAGTTTTCTGAGTTTGGCATTGTCCTTGTTGGTTAGCTTGGGAAACTCTTCTATCTTTTTAAAGAGTGTGTGTTCTACGGCTTCTGGTGTCCCATAGCATTCCTCCACGCGTTGCCACACCATGCGGAGGCCTGCAGCAGGATTAAGGACATGCACTGAGTGGATTCTCTGTGCTTGCTCTGCTGAGTCTGCACCTAGCCACTTTACCAGCAGGTCCAGTTCTTCCCTGGATGTCAGATTCAAGTCCTGGGTGGCACTGAGGAAGGATGCTTTCCATGACCAGTAGTGTTCAGGACGGTCATCGAACTGTAGGAGACCGGAGCTCACCAGTTCTCGGCGCATGAGGTACCTGGCGAGGTCTTGTGCTGGCTGTGGCTCGGGGGAGTATCTGTTGTTCGGACTGGGAGTTGGATGAGGCGGCTGTGGGCAACGCTTGAATGCTTCACTTAGCTGTTCTTTCTTTATGTTGTTGACTCTCGGCATTGGGTTCGTGCGAGCAGCTGCTCCAGTGTGTCGATGGGGTTGTCTGTAGATGTCCAGTGGCGCGTGTGTTGTTGGCGGTGGTCTGTAGGCATCCAGCAGCACATGTGTTGGCGGCGGTGGTCTGTTGACATCCAGCGGCACATGTGTTGCTGGCGGTGGTTCTCGGAAAGGCTCTAACCTCTCGGTTGCCTCATGGCCGTCTTTGGGTAGCTCTAGGGGTGCTGCGCCCTGTGGCTGTTCGACGACATCCACCTCCAGTCTGTCCATGTGTAGCGACATCTTGTTGAGTTTGAACTCGCTGCGCTGTTGTCTTTTTACTATGCTGCCCTCGTACTGTGTCACCAGCAGGCAGAACTAGACAGCTAGATAACACTTTGTCAAAAGCTCCAAATAAATCCAAGGACTGAAGTTTCCAACAATCTTTTGATATGTTTATATATCTTTTTCTTTTGTTTTCTCTTTTTTGTGTAAAACTGTAAAAAAATACAGAAAATACATATAAGTTTCACGTCATATGAAATTCAAGTAAGCTATGTTGCTAACCACATAGCTTCAGCACATACAGATCGCTAGCAAATAGCGTTTACAACATGACTCCAGAGAATGTCTAATAAGGGGAGAACTGCCACTCTCGGAACACTTCCGGTTTCTGAACTGGTTGCACTTCCTTCTGTGGTTCCACATGAGGGTGCTCGTCCACGAGTGCAGAATGCATGGAGGTCTATGGAGCTGTACCCCTCAAAATCCACTTTTCTCGGGATAGGATTTTTTTTCCAAGTAATTTGAGTATTGTATTCGAAAGGGGAGGCAAAGAAAATACACTTGGTTGAGTATTAAAAGTCACTTAATTGTTCTAAAAAGCCTTTCAAATGTGTCAATGACATCATTCATTAGCACAATGCTAGCGTGTTGTGTGCAACAACGACCCAACCTGTAAGAAAACAAAAGGACATAAGTACTCGTTCATTCAACTTTTGACCTATAACCCATGTTGAAGTTATACAAACTACAATCAAATCTGAGATTTGTCAACGACAATCAGGTGAAAGAGACAAATTTAGCCGTCTAGCTCCATTGACTCCCATTCATTCTGCACTCATGGCGATCGCCCCCAGTGGAACTCTGGTGGAACTGCATCCAAAATTCGGTACAATGGGACTTAATACGGAGTGGCAAGGCTCTCCGTAGACGGGCTCTGATGACTCGTGACCAACAAGAGCTAGCATAACTTAGCTAACTAAAGTATGCACAAAACATATATCTAAGTTACAGAAGTATGAAAACTAAAGAGATATGACAAGGAATATTACTCTAACACAAATCATCTACTTACAGACAAATAATGTCCAAAGCTCAAACGTAAAAAGGAAAATAGCTGGCACCGTGTTCATCCATGTTAAAACTCGTGGTCGACTGAAATGTGAATCAGGAAGTAGTACTTAACTACTAAACAGTTACCCCAAAAGACCAGAAGGTGGCAGCATACACAAAGGAATGAGAAATAAGGTCATATCTAGTGCTGTCAAACGATTAAAATTTTTAATCACGATTAATCGCTGAACTCCTATAGTTAATCACGATTAATCGCAGATTTTATCATATGATTAAAATTCTATTATTTTGCATTTCTGAACTTTTCAGGAGTCCATATTAACAATAAAGCAATTATTGTTTATCTTGATTGGGATTCAAATGAAAGCAAAGCAAGTTACTTTATTAACTGAATTTTAAGACATAGGTCTATTTGATTATTATGACTGCCGCTAGCGAAGCGGTCATATAGGGATTGTCAAAGTTTTTTTTTTTTTTCCCCGTCATTTACTTCCTGAATTTTTGGTCAATGAGGTCATCAACCTGGCCCATAATCACTCATTTGTGATTTGCACCCCCCCGGTAAAAAATGAAAATGCAATATTATTCTGCTTTAATCGCCCCTATCTTCAGTTAAGATGTTCAGAACTGCACCAAATTTTATGTGTATGATTGACCTGGCATTCTCTGGGGGTATGCCAAGTTTCGTAGAATTTCATCCAATCCAAACAGCGTCAGGACTGGACCGTCAGGCAATAGAGTGATGAGTTGCAGCTGCTACCCCGATGAGATCTGATCTGAATGTGCCTGAGCTCTTTCTTTTATGCTCTCAGGGGCCTGGGAGGCGTTCCTATCACCAGGAACGTCACCAGCCCCCTTTTAGCCAATCAGACCGTTTTTGGACTTGAGATATTGGTGGAAAACCCCTCTCATCTAAACATTAAAAAATGTGTGTTGCTAGGCAGAATACATGTAGCCAGGTTCTATGTGTAAGCTGTTGCCAGGCAGGGTATGTTTCGTTTGGTTCTATGTGTCACTTCAACTTTTGGTTTCACTTCCTCTTTCTGGAAAGTCCCTGCATCTCCTCTTCTGCTAGCTCCTTCTATTTATGCCCTTCTGGTCAGTACTTTTCTCTCCCAGGCCCTGTCTTGTCCGGCTTGCTACGTAGCCTACTAACGGCGCATCATCATAAAGATACATTTGATCTGCATCACGCCCCATTTTAGCGGAAAACATGTTAACATTATATCATGAAAGACAGCTAGTAATCACACGTTGACGTTACATCTAGTTATTAATTCACAGGGCATTCAATCATTTTACTAACACGGCAGTTATGAAGAATTGTGTTTATGTAACTTACTCATGTCGAAACGATGTACATTACCAACCTTATTCGTTTGCAATACCCCATGTATTATACAAATTTAGCATGTACACTTACCATAATATCCCTTGCAAAATGGTTAGCTTGCTAGCTAGCTAACTGTGGAACTTCAGTATAACAATTATCTCACCTAGTTGTGGGAAATAGGCTACGTTCATATTACAAGTGATAGAATGAATGTGTGACTTATGTTTAGTTGATGTTATGACATGTAAAGTTAAGCTTGCTGAACTTAATTAGTCAGCCATGGGCAGTTTGACTGTAACCTGACCCTAGCCAGATGAATGTCGTTCCGCTTAGCTCCGCCTAGCTTCACTCACATCCATCTGGGACCTCTTCCATTGAGAGTGATTTCTCCAACCAACTTTATGGTTTAGCCAATCAGGGCGCAGGGCGGGGAGTTTCATAGATGTGACATAGCGTAGAAGCGACTGTGAGTCTGTTATTAGCGTCCGCGGGTTGGCTTCGATGTGAGTGGTTGAAGTAGCACGTCAATAGATAATGGACAAGTGGCTTATTCAATCATATGCAAGCATTTTTTGATTAGGCCCAGCCTTCTGAAGCAACACTTCAATGGATCGGTTCCAGATGGATGAGTGGAGCTAGGCGGAGCAAAATTCATCTGGCTATTGCCAGGTTAGTTTGACTGTGCCTATCGATACATTCTTGACACTCCTGTTAGTAAACTGGAGAGAGCAAAACATAGGAACATGGTCACATTAATCCCATAAACACACAGATAACTCTTACACCAACCTTATTTTGTGCCTTTTATTCATGTTTGTTTCAAGATTTAGTAAGTTTACTATAAGCACGTTTCGCTCTCCACTTTGATGCAGCATAGATTTCTATTATATCAGTCATCTTCCCCCTAAAAGGGGGCGTGTATGCAGCACATACAACGTTCTGTTCCATTCCATTCGTCAGTGCGTATTGTATAGTTTCCGGTCTGGCTAGATCGGTGTGGTGTTGTAGTTGTTCTAACGTTACTAGTTGTTGCAACAGCATGTGAAAAAACTACAGGTTTGTTACACCAAAATGAACGTTAATCTCGCGATAAAAAAATTGACGCCGTTAAAATAGGTTAACGCCGTTAATAGCGCGTTTAACTGACAGCACTAGTAATATCACATACAAAATAGGATGCATTCTTATGAAAGGCAGAACATAGGTTATAAGTTGTCACAGGCATATACAGTATACAAACTGCAAAGTTGTCTCAGAATGGTTTTATTGGTTACGCACCAAAACACACAAACATCATTACACAGGCAACACAAAGGAGGTCAATTAAACAAGCACGATACACAAACAGGGTAGTCACATACAATACACGGGGTAAACACATGAGGTACAACATAAAGAAAGACTATACCAGCTAACACATACATGACAAGGTAAACGCAATTACTCATACTAAAACCAACATCAACATTACACAGACACACATACACTGCACAGCATTATGGGAGTTCAGTCATGAACCAGCTAGGCTCCGTTCACTACAATATGTTATAGAGTCCAATGCGGCATCTATATATATATATATATATATATATATATATACAAGTATATGAGTTGTTCAGTCCAGCACTCTGAGAAACTATAAAAAAAAAATTGATTGAAGTCTGCTCCAATGCACGTTCTGAGCTCAACACAATGACGGGAGAGACACACAATAAGTTCCACAAGGTTTACAATTTATTAAGTGAAAAAGGTCTCAAAATAAGCAGCGTCGGCCGAAAGTCCTTCAAACAAAGGCAAGAGAGAGAGACTCTCTCACAGATTCAAATGGTTCCATTACATTAAAATGAATTATCATTTAGCTGACGCTCTTATCCAGAGAGACTCACAGTGAACTAACTACAGGAACTACTGAAGCTACTTGGGGTTAGGTGCCCTGCTCAGAGGCACAATGGTGGCAGCCCCTGGGATCAAACTCACAACCTTTAGGTGTTCCATTTGGAAGCTCCCGAACCACTAGACCACCTGCCCCCACATCTGAATGTCTTCTGAACCTGCTCTTCCCATCCTGATGAAGATCAGTGATGCTTGAATGAGTGCATCTCCATCTTCACTTTGGTTCAAGTTTGGTTAGTTATAATGCATTTCTTCTTTATCAGTGTCTGATGTCCAGGCTGTTTCTACTGAGCCAGTAACCAGAGAGGAGTTCTTAATGTGTACGTTGTTCTGGTCTACAAACACTGAGACAAACATGTACACACACAGTCATTAATTCAACTATTTGTGGAATCACAAACACGCACGCGCGCGCGCACACACACACACACACACACACACACACACACACACACACACACATACATACATATATATATATATACAAACATACACACACACATGCAAACATGCGCACACACACACACACACACAGAGACAGACAGACAGACAGACAGAGAAAAAAACACACACACACAAACACACAGAGAGACAGACAGACACACACACACACACACACCTAATCAAAACACAAATCTTTCTTCTCCCTCATCAGATTCCTGTCACTTCACACTGGATCCAAACACAGCACACAGACACCTCCATCTGTCTGAGGGGAACAGGAGGGTGAAGTACAGAGCAGAGCTCCAGTCATGTCCTGATCATCCAGAGAGATTTGATGATTGGAATCAGGTGCTGTGTAGAGAGGGTGTGTCTGGACGCTGCTACTGGGAGGTTCAGTGGAGTGGGAATAATGTTCATATAGCAGTCTCATATAAAAGCATCAGCAGGAAAGGGGGTGTTGAGTGTGTGTTTGGATTTAATGATCAGTCCAGGGGCCTATTGCACAAAACTAGGATAAGGGATTAAGCCGGGATATCTTGGTTATCCTGGCTCAATTTATCCGTGATCCAGTTGCACAAAAGCGGGATAGGGGGCAGCAGGATATGTTATGGTATAAGTTACCATGGCGATTTATTCTGTGGAGCTAGCCTGCTCCAGACCAGGCTAAGTTCCAGGATCTATTTAATCTCATCCCTTATCTCAGTCAGCAGTCACCACAAACGGAAACCAATAGTTAATCCACTGCCCACTACACATTGTTATCACATATAACTAGACCCACTGTCATTATTTAAACGTTTGTGATCATTAATTAACTTTTATATATCGCCATTCCTGACCTGTCATGCGACAATGTGACGTCACGGGAGTGCCTAACCATTTCGCGCATGGTGGTCGCGGCACTAGTTGCTAAACAGAGGTGTTGCTGTTTGTTGCTGTTGTGAAAAGGCTATCGCTACCTACTTCACACCGTAGAAGAAGCAATGAAGCCGCTAGTTGCCATGGTGAATCAGTGAATCTGTGATCGGTGGCGGGGTCTATTTGAGGGAGCCATGAGCGCGCACACACACACACACACTCACACACACACACACACTCACACACACACACACACACACGGTGAGTTGCACAGTTTTGAAAACAAACGTTAAGGGATCTGCTCTCATCATAAGGTGTTTGAAATATTTTGTTGTATCTGCTGAGTTGTATCTGTGCATGATGGATGAACATAAAGGCCATGACACAGTCACAGCTGCTGCAGAATGGGAAACAAACAGGTGAGTACTGGAGCTACACTACACAGAGGGGTATTCCAGAAAGGAGGTTTGACAAACACTGAGATAAAACTTAACCTCTGGGTTGTCTGAACCTGTGGCGACTAAACCCGAGCTGTCGGTTCCAAAACACCGGTTACCAGTTAGTTCAATCAACCCTGTGTTAGATAACCTAAAGTTGTGCGCGTTCACGGCGAACTTATAAAGGCATCATCTATTGAGAGTCGAAACAATGAGTGAAACCGGCGAAACGAAGAGCACCGTGTTTTTCAGAGGCGGAGTAGTCGAGGCTTACGAGGAGGAGAGAACTGTAATAACAAAAAAAAGAGTAATACTTAAGCACCTGCGTCCGAGACCTTGCTTGGCAGAGAATAGCCTAACTGACCGTGTAAATGCGTACGTTTAGGATAGCCTATTTAATGTCAAAGGCAAAATTAAATAATTCACTGGACATCACGTATTGTATTGACTGCTTTGAATGATGCTTTCTTAAACTAGCCTACCTTGTCACAGATTGAGTGAGCCATAGAATTCTTTTAGAATCCCACATGTAATTTTCTATTTTAACACGGGTTCTGCAGCTGTGGGCCAAGTTAAACTTTTGCGCTCCATCTTGGGAAGGGTTAATGTCAGAAGGCATGGGTAGCCTGTTGGACACATTTCAGTGCACATTTGGAAAATGTAATAAGTGATGCTGACCTGCCAGTTGGTGAAACTACACATTAATGATCCTCGTGGGTTTGTGTCCAGGAAAACGAATGAAGTTGCGCAGGGACTGCTTTAGCGCAAGGCAAACTTTACGCACTGACCGACAGCTTGCCGATATGCTCTACGTCTCCAACACTACAAAAACTCCCAGTCGGAAAGCGTGTGTAGCCTATTAAAAAAATATTTTATCCCAAATTCCCATCAGCATTCTTAACCAAACTTAGTGACAACATGCATACCCGGCTGAGCTGTACAGCTATATTTAAACTTATTTATCAATTTTCTATAGGCTATGTTTCCCCTTTTTTGTACTGTACTTGTTTTAATTATATCTTCAATGTGTCTGAGATGTTGTTTGTCCATCTGTCTGGTGAGCCAAACACAAATGTCCACTGTGGTGTAGGCTCCTACATTAAATATTTATTTTATTCTATTCTAATCCACTATGCTGCTTTTCAAGTAGCCTATATTTAGGATTCAGCTGAAAAACTCTAGCGCTCTTGAAAAACTCGTTTGGAAAATAATGGATAGGCTATCATGTGATGTCGTGGTCTTATCGCCCTCTCACGGTGAATTGCACGGATGAATATTACACGATTTTGTGCTTCTTTGTCAATCGGACCTTCGTCAAAATGAAACGCCATTGTGTGACAAGTGTAAAAATAGCGGCCTGATTGAACATGCACTGAAATAACCGAACATAATTGAACATAACCTGAACAAAACCTACCCCCTACCAGGTTAAGTACAGAGCCTATGTTACCATAGTTACTCCTGATCATTTTTGAGCTTACTGGAACTGAAATCCCAGGTTTACCGTTTACTTTGGGTTTACATACCCAGTTCAGTTCAGAGCCTATGTTACCATAGTTACTTACATAGCCTGGTCATATTTGAGCGTTCTGGAACTGAAATCCCAGGTTTACCGCTAACTCTGTGTTAACATATCCAGTTAAGCCAGTAAACCTGCTTTCTGGAATACCCCTCAGGTCATTTGTTGTGTTTGTGTAAGAAAAACACAAGGTGTTCATAGGAAAAGGGATGTTTCTTCGGTTAAAGACCCAGAAGAGATTCCAGCAGAGGATCCAGGAGAGAGAGAAGGAGCTGTAGGAGCTGAGGAAGGCTGTCTCTCAAGGTAAGAAGATAACAGCAGATTGATGAAGGTTTTTGCATTTTGCTCTCAAATGTTATTGGCATTAATATGACAGATCACAGATACCAATAATGTAATTTCTCAGAATGAATTTGGTTTTTGTCTATTGCATAATGATGGATACAGTTAAGAACATTTCCCTAACTTTCCTTGCAGTTCCAGTTCCAGTATTCATCTCCTTATAATGTCCTGTCAATCACAGACTCTCCTCACTCTAAAGATGTACCCAGCATGCCCTGCACCCAAAGCTCTTTTGAGGCTCTGAAGGAATCTGTCTCTGGACTGAAAGAGCAGCTGGAGAAGGAGTTATTCAAGATTTCTTTTTTATTTTATTTTTTTGGCCTTTTTATGCTTTTTAATGGCAGTACAGTGGAAAATGACAGGATGCGAGCGGGAGAGAGAGCCAGGGGTGGGATCTGGAAAGGACCACTGGGCGGGAATCGAATCCAGGTCGCCGCCGTACGGTGCAGGTCGCGCCACAACTGGGGCCGCTATTCAAGATTTCTGCAGCAGTTTTGAGAAACATAGAACTGACACAAAGGTGAACTTATTTAGTTTTACAAGACTCATACCTCAAGATTTCAACTCAACATAATTTTGAATAGATGTATTTTCTGTATCTCTTAACAGTGAAACATTTCCAGATCATTCAATGTTTCGAATGTGAGTCTTTTACACAGACCACAAACGCGTGCACGCACGCACACACACACACACACACAATCATAAACATGAAGTATTTGACTTTATGCACAGCCATGAGCCATGAATGTGTTTGGTCATCCAGACTACACAACACAAGGATTGCTAGACTGTTTAATTTAATTTATGGAGTCTTTATCTCGTTGTATGTTCAAACTATACAATTTATCGTTGACAGGGGTGCACATATTATACAGTCTTTCACTTGGAGAAAACTCAAAAATCCATCTTCTCATCAAACTTTGGTTTTGTCAGGAAGGTACAGTATGTGACAGAGGGATTGACCCAGTGTTGTGGCTGAATGAGCCATATACATTTGACATTTGTATTCATTTAGCACTGTTATCCAAAGTGACTTAAATATGTCAATTATACTACAAGGATCACATTGTCCCTGGAGCAACTTGGGGTTAAGTGCCTCGCTCACAACTTTTCAGGCTACTGCACGCTAGCCCAGCTACTTAACAACTACACTACCACCTCCCTATTATGGTAATAGTGCTTTTAGTTTATATGTGAAGTCATGTAGTCTGGATGATATATCGGTCTCAAGCAACCCAGAGCTACATTTCTACCAGAAAGACTCAGTAGACAGAATAGAATCAGTTAACAATTTAATTAGTAAAGGAACGGCTTGGATACAAGCATGATGAAGAGTCCTGAATAGGTAACAGTCTTTGGCGTAGGCCCCGTCTTGGATCCGTCCAGCGATGAGCGGATCTTGTCTCCTGCCGATGGATGAAGGCAGGGGCGGGGAGCCTATCCCCCCAACCCCCCCCCCACCTCCCGAAAAGTAGGCAAAACGAAGATTGGCTCCATGAAAGCATGGGAGGAGTAAAGGCTACACTACGAGTCTTCCTAGTAGAACTTTCGCTGAAGCTATCATATCTGTTAATTCTTCTCTGTTTTACACACTCCCCATTCATCAACATACTGTATTAAACAACTTTTTAAACAGAGATGCATTACTTACATGAATGCCTGAGGTCAGTCTGGTTGCATTAGTGTGAGCTCCAGTGTTGCCATACAACTGCATGAGTTTAGTACAATTCTCTCTGACCGAGCTGAAGGTATGGTCAGCACACAGACAGCAACAACAAGAGGGAAATGTCACCTAAACTCACACTTAAAAAGTGTATTTGACCAATTAGTCTCATCCATGGGTCATCATCCATGAAACAAATACAGACCAGGACAGAACTGCCTGGCCCCTAATCTAAATGACGGGCAAAGCCTAAAGGCTACAGTAAGTAAAGCTAATTTAGTAACTACCCAGAATCCTAAGCACAAACATCAGAGGGTCTGCTCATAGCTTCCACACGCCACAAGACAGCTTTAGTTCATGTTGATGCACGAGACATTTTGCTCATTGGCTTACTTTGCAAAGTACAAAGTTGACTAGGATCCAAGGGCGTAGGTTTGGTCTCAGCTTTGGTGGGGACACATCCCCAACTCCTGCTGTCACGATACCAACATTATTGTTTCAATACCAATACCAAGTGAAGAATCTCGATTTCGATAACTTTGCGATTTTTTAAATTTTGATTTGGTTTGGGAGCCCCCACCACCTTGACGGCATCAGTAATAGGCTATTGAATATTGTGTGATCATTCACATCAGTGGCAATCATAGAATTTGATTGACCCTCCACACCCCCCACACCACACACACACAGAAAGTGATGGTTGTCATAGGTTTCTATTTCATATTTTTGGTATTCATATAAAGCGTTATATACTGTATATTGTTAATTATTTATAGCATTTTATGATCGGCATAATTACTAATAGCGAAACATATTTGGTCATTTGAATACATCATAATGATATTTAAATTATTAGTCTACACTTATCTTCAATATCATCACATTTGTGGTGTGCAAGTTTAATTGTGTGCCTGTCACTTTAAGGAGAACGTGAACGCAATTAGCTTTCAAACTCACGGTTTAAGGCTAGTGGAAAATAGTTTCGCATAGTGCAAGGATATGTGGATTCAATTCATCATGTTTGCTTTGTCATTAGATAAAATAAATGTTCAAAAAACTAACAAGTCAAAGAAAATCTTTCTTGAATGAGATCATAAAAGGAGATGTGTAAGTGGAAATGCACCATAGTTTTATTTATTTGCATTGTGCAGGCTACATTCACAAATACATTAGCCTACATGAACAGAATATAGGAACAGGAAAATGTCTCGGATCCATTGTTTATTGCGACTGCAAGATTGGTAGCCCAATTAACAGTTAGTGATGGTGACTTCTATTCTGTGCTATATGCCACTGTCTGTGCGGCACACCCCTATTCAACATGACTCCTAACCTTGGTTGAAAGATTACAGAAGCTAGGTTAACTGTAACAATATCCTGGGTAATATCATAACAGTTAATGCTATTTTCCTTAGTAAAATCCGCATTTGAAAACCTTGTCACCAGTTGCCACAGTCTGTAGTTACTTTGCCTACTTAGACTCTGCATAATGAAAACGCGCTGAATGTTCCTTTTCTGCTTTGGCGGCATATCTGATCTACAAAGCGCAAAAAGAGGCAAAATGTGCATGCTGAAGGGCAAAGGGAATGTTACAATGTTTTACACTGGCCTCTTTTGGGTTATGTATTGGTAGACATCCCTGATAATTAAGCATACACACTCATCGCTCGATAACTTAGCATACACACTCGCTCGCTTTTCTGACAGTGTCACTACAAAGTTGGCCTAGGCTATGCTTTGACTCTGTTGTGTGTGTCAGATAAACCCCCTTCGGTTTCAGCCAATCAGATGACAGTGTTTCTTTTACTGTCGTCCTTGCCGTTGGAATAGTCCAAATAGCACAAAGGAGTTTGCTAAAATATTGGTGGGGACAATTTTGTCATCTCAAAATTTTGATTGGGACCAGTCACTAGCGTCCCACCCTAAACCTACGCCCATGTTCTATACTTTGCATCACATTGCATGCATACTGTAGCTACATGAATCACAGCTAAGATCCTTGGTTGCTAAGGGAGTTTTTCCTTGCCCCTGTTGCTCTTGCTCTTGGGTGCTCCTTGTTGGTGCCCCCCACCCAATCCCAATCCTCCCCCACCTTTCTTATGCAGCCCTTGCCACTTAATCTACTAAACCCCTCTTCTACTGCACTCTTTTCCCCCCCCCCCCATTAATGCACAAATAGGCTGACACCAGACATAATTTCACTGCATTTCTTACTTCCATTAACTATATGCATGTGACAATAAACTTCCTTGTATCCTTGTATCCTTGCTATGAAGGCCAGTCGTTTTAAATGGATGGTTGCTATGGCCAAAGGCCAGTTATCTCTGCCATTGTCAAGCGGGCATATCCTAACTTTATCTTATTTTAAACATCTCTATTTTACTTAGCCTACTTCCATACAGTGAGTCCCATTAAGAAGTGGCCACTTCATTCGGGCTTACCGTGATTCACGCAGCAACATTAAATGAATCTGTCACCATATGCCTATGCCAACGTTTGCAAAGAGGAGAATCTTTTAATTTGATTCACAATGAAACGTTACATTTAATGTACATGTAAACAATGAGTAGGCTAGTTTTTGTTGTTGTTGGTGGTGTTACTGCATCCCTTAGTTATGCCTACAATGCAAAATTGTTCCCTCGTGATTGTTAGACGAATTTCAAAACATCGCGACGTGTGAAATGCCACCACAAAACATTGTTTGTGAATCGGTCTTATTAGGAGTCCACGCTTAAGCTGTCACAGACTCAGGCGCTACTTTTAGGGCTAAAATGCTTCCTGAATTACTCTTAGTAAAAAAAAAATAGGAGTCCTAAAGTTACGAGTGACGAAGTTACGAGTGCAAGCATCTCATATCAAATGACCATGGCATTACGCTAAGCAACATAAATCCCATAACGTTACAGCAACATCTCCTCCCCTATGACATAGCTAGCTAGCTTCTAGCCACACAAGAAATGAATGATGTTAAATCTCCGCTTAGCATTCTAATAACAGAAGGGGCACATTTATGTGGACCACTACAACATGACTCATTAAAATAACAGTCTATAAAATAACATCTCTATAAAACACTTACTTTCATAAAGGAAGCACACCATCCAGCACATACACATGGAAACCGATATTTTAGGTACTTGGCCACGAACTCAAAACGTGTCTCTCTGAAGCTCTGTTCTAGAATCTTTGCTCTGAAGGTCGTTACCAGCGTTGCTAGGCAACATCAAATAAACAAAGTGAGAGTCTTCCAGGTATTAAAGGTGCGATTTGTAGGATTGTTACCGAACGTTCTGTAGGCCAAAATCAAAACACTGGTGAACGTTCTCAAGACTACCAAACGCGAGCCTCTTCTGGGTTGCCAGAGGTAATGAAGACTTAGCTAACGTTAGTTGACCTGCAGCTGCTTTAACGTTTCTCCAACCATGACCCAGCTACACATTACGGAAACAGTGGCAGATTCTGCCCCATAACTCATTTTTTAATGGGTTTTACGGGTTAGAGTAATGTTGTCAAATAAGCCATTACTTCAATTCATCGTGTTTTCTTACTCTCTGACAACATATGGTGATCATTTTTGGAATGGTTACAGTTTATTTTCTATTATTTACTACATACTGGACCTTTAAAAGTGTACGTGTGATTACGAATAGATGTGTGTGGTTTGCAATTAGAATAAACAAGAAATAACATTTCCAATAATTTCCCATGATAAATTACATAATATTTGCACCTTCCTTACTTGTGAAGCTCACACTAATTCCCGCATTTAGTGAAATGTATGTGCAACGTTGCCACCTAGCGTTCAGATGTAGGCTATTTAACATTAACATTTCCTGCTTATTCTTTCGTCAACTCCATGCTTTTAGGAAAACAATCTTTTTATCATAGTTCCCTCTTCAATGAGCGATTAACAGCTCGTTTTTGTAACAGAGATAGCTGTTTATTGTCCCTAGGTTTACAGAAACACCTATTCATATTAATACGTAGCCTATGGAGTGCTGCCGACCACTGTTCATTACATGGCCCAGAATGCCTTGCATGTCTTTACAACAAAACAACACAGTAAAACCTAAATGCCCGTAAACATACAGTGGGCAGTGCTTCGAATTGGCCAGCTTCACTCGCGGTCCGCGCGTGGGATCACGCGGTATCACGCGACTTTAATTTGTATTTTTCCAGTGAGACGCTGCAACAACCCAAACAACCGGTAGATGGCTCAAGTGAGCAGGGTGTCTCGTAAAAAGAAATGGAGCCTGGAAAACCCTACACAGACTTCACTACAGACTTTAGCAGACTGGTTTAGAAATAATGTAATAGCCAGAAATATGCCTGCCCTAATAAAGAAATATTTGGTTAACTGCGAGTGAATCCCGTTTGCAGCCGTAGAGACGCAGGACAAATGAAACATTCTGGTTTTCTCCGAGTGCAACGATGATAGACAGACATCATTTGGACAAAATATAGAGTATTAACCTCCGTTGCTCAGCCAAATGCCTTCCTGTTACGTCCTGTTATCACGGAGTTAGGCCTACAGGCGATAAACGATTTTTGATGGTCACAAGTTTACTTCATTAGGGACTGTTCGTTATTTATTTAAGGGGCTACCGGAGGAGTTTGGGGAGCATTAGTCCAAAAAGACGTGACCCTCCCTCGCCAGCAATACATTTTTCTATGACCTTCCAAAGTGATTATGAAAAAATCACTGTCAACTTTTTCCAGGTTTATCGCCTACTGTATTTTAACGTTTTCACATATTTGGCCATAAGCCGTTTATCATAGGCTATCACGAAACCAAACTACAAAGGCGAACACTTTAACAGGGGGAATTAATTGGGCATGAATCATGCTGAACGCTATTTCGCTACCTTAGAATAATAAGGTTCTATCTGCGTTTTGAGTAGGTACAACCGGGACGATTGAAACGGGGACGAATGAAACATTCGTTTTCTCCGAGTGCAACGATGATAGACAGTCATCATTTGGACAAAACATGGAGCATATTAACCTCCGTTGCTCAGCCAAATGCCTTCCTGTTACGTCCTGGTATCACGGAGTTACGAGCGATAAACGATTTTTGATGGTCACAAGTTTACTTCATTAGCGGTTTATTTTTTTGGATTATTAAAGAGTGTTTTTCATTTAAAGGTTTGACTTAGTGCTTATTCAGAAGAGCATTTAGTGCTCTCCCCAATCCCAGACGTTCACATTGCATGTTTGTTTGTAATGGATGCAACCGCGAGATAGGCTATGCGTTTGACAATAAGTTGTTAACAGAACCAAGACATATAGCCCAGCAGCAATCTAGGGACTGATCGTTATTTATTGAAGGGGCCACCGGAGGAATTTTGAGTGCTTCAGTTGGAAGTTGCATGACCCTCTCTTGCCTGCTAGAAATTGTTCAATGACCCTCCGACAGAATTGTTAAAAAAAGACATGACCCTCCCCTGCCAATTGTCTTCCGCCCGCGCCACAACCACACACTTTGTGATAACATTCTTAAATCAATCTTTCCCGTGAGCTTGCATGCTACCAGTCCTTCCTTTTCAAATGTGTTGCGCCTGTTTGCACAATTTCACAAATAATCATATGTGATTAAAAGTATGACAAATAATCCCTGTGCACGGGGACCGAAACAATGCATGCCAACTTTTTCCGTCTTTATCACGTATTTTAACTTTCCCCGCTGTCTTGCCGTTTTAATGTTTTCCCGTAGAATATCCTATATTTTAATACTCTCATAACAGCCCTGCCATCGGGCCTGTCTCTGTGTTGCCCTGTTGCTACCCATTGCCCTTCCAACGAAACAGATGTCTTCAAATCATCGTTTTCCTTGCTTGAAGGCGAACTTAGAGTGATGTTAACCTATTTAAGTTTAACGGCGCGATTGCCGTGAGAGCACGATTCATTGGCGCTTGCATGTTCGGCCTTATGTCTACGTGCGCGCCTGAGGCTACTCAGCTGCAAGATAAATAATTTCCCCTCTTTGTATGTTCACTGCAAGTTGGCCTACCATAACTTACAAACTCTGCACTGTAGACTGGCTATTTATATTTTTCTGTGAAATAAGCAAATGTATTTGTTCAACTTTATGAAGCAGAATTACGCATAGGGTACTTGGAACCTAATACATTTGACAAAGGACAGGTGAATGTTGCTAGTGACAAAATATGAACTTTCAGTGTTTTACGATGTCTTTGTCATGGGGAAGTGTTTTTCCCCATGCATTTATTCTAGGTTACTGTCAGTGACTGCCGTGAGAGAAGCGGGTTCTGTGTTTCGTTCATGTCAGTGACTGACGCGAGAGAAGCGGGGTCTGTGTTGTGTTGCGTTGCGTTAATTTATTTTCATTGGGCATACCGTGCCGTGCCGTCCACAGCTCTTCAGTTCTGACAAAGCCAAAATTACTCCTTTTGAAACAATGAGTGCAGGGGGGGGTGTCCCAAGCAGCTTTCAGCCATAAGGCTACTTTGAGAACATTTCAATTCACCCGACACTAATATTCAAAATGTTGAAAACTATTTCGGCATAGCCTATAAAGCAGTTTAATTAAATGGAATGTTAGTTGTAAACAAACAAGCTACTTGTTGAGGCTTGGCCTCACAGATGCGCTCGTGCCTTAGATGGCAGGACAAATCTTCACGATAGGCCTATTAACTAACCACCCGATTCACGTTGGCTGGGGGGAAGGGGGGCCATCAGACAATTGTGCCCAGTTAATCCGGCCCTTCCCCCAAAAAAATCACACCTTCCCACCTCTGACAGCTTAAAAGAAGTCAAGAGGACTCCTTACTCACAGACCTATTCACAAACCTGCGGTTTTGAAATCCTATGCAGCTACAGGAGCTTCCAATCGCGAGGAAGCAATTTTGCATTGTAGGCATAACTAACATGCAATAACGCCGCCAACAACAACCAAAACTAGGCTAGTCATTGTCAACATGTAAATTAAATGTAACATTATTGTGAATCAAATTAAAATGTTCTCTTTTGCAAACGTAGGCATAGTAACAGAATAATTTAATAATGTTACAAGATACTACATCAATCCGTTTCATTGGGCTACTAGGCTATTTGTTTTGCCTTGATTCATTTAGGCTAGGCCTTTTTATTCAGGGGCCATATTCACAAAGAATTTTAAGGCTAAACGTAGCTCTAACTGGCGAATTTAGGAGCAACTCCTAAAAATAATGGGCGTGTCACTCCTAACTTTAGGACTCCTAATTTTTTCACAAAAAGTAATTCATGAAGCATTTTAGACCTAAAAGTAGCACCTAAGTCTGGGACAGCTTAAGTCGAGAGGACTCCTAACTCACTAAGACCTATTCATAAACAGCTTTTTGTGGCATTTTACGTATGCGATGTTTTGAAATAGCCTATGCTAACAGGAGCTTCCAATTTGCGAGGGAACAATTTTGCATTCATAAAAGGGATGCAATAACGCCACCAACAACAACACAAACTACTCATTGTTAACATGGAAATGAAATGTAACGTTTCATTGTGAATCAAATTAAAATGTTCTCCTCTTTGCAAACGTAGCCTAGGGATATGGTGACAGATTAATTTAATAAATGTTGCAAAGGTAGGCTACTGCATCAATCCATAGGCCTATGTTTCATTAGGCTACTAAGCTATTTGCTTTGCCTTACTCTTTATTAATTTAGGCTAGGCCTTTTTATTCAGTTATTAATCATCTTCCGTCCTTCACACTACTTGTGTAGCGCACGCATTCTCCGACCTGTCACCTGTCAGTCATCATCGGAAGAGAGGTGTTTGGAATTCAGCGTTACAATCGTCCAGCCAATCAAGGTGGTCACTTCAGTCAAGCTCGTGCATGAGTAATGACGTCATCCATAGCCATAAGACTCACTCATAGTTTAGGAGTTGTCTGAAAGGCTTTGTGAATAACTTTTAAGAGAAAACTCCAATCTAAAATCTTTAAGTGCGATTTAGGAGTAGCCTACTCCTAGTAGTAAGATAAAAGCCTTTGTGAATAGCCTACGGCCCCAGTTATTCATCATCTTCCGTCCTTGTGTAGCGACGATTCTGAGACCTGTCACTCATCATCATCGTAAAGGGAGGTGTTTGGAATCATGCCCAGCGTTACAATCATCAGTCAAGGTGGTCACGCTTTGCCCATTTACCCAAATTAATGGTCGAATATTACTGATGATCATTGTTATTTAAGAACATGCAGTGTGCGTAGGGTACCAAAACATCTTGCTCGTAAAAAAGCATCATAACGCACATTCTGGCGGGTCTGTTATTTACTGTAGGCTGCGCAAACCACATGCCTTTATTTTGGGCAAGCCTGCATTCATTCATTCATTCATTCAACCTTTATTTATTCTCGGAGGGTCATTGAGGGAAGCCCTCATTTTCAATGAAGCCGAAATTACAGAAGCGAAGCAAAGCGCTCCACAAACAAGACAACATTCGAGGCCTTCTGTTGAAGAATTTTAGATAAAGCCTGCGCTGACAGTAATCCTCCTGCCCCTGATAGGCCTACCACAGCTGTGGATAGTGTGGAATGTTCAAGTAATAACACAATCCAATGTGTGTCTCAATTGTCCCCCGCTGACGACCTCACACATTTCTCTAGATTTTGCAACGAACTTACATGACACAATGCCATAAAATATGCCAGTTTTAGGACACAGAATAATGTTAATGTTGAGTAATGTTGTAATGTTGTAATGATACCAGGTAGGCCAGGTATTGTCGAAGGTGCATGGTGAAGTGAAATTCTTACTTTGGAAAACAAACATTTGCCGATATCATCGCTGATCATCAGAATATTGCAATAGATTCTGTGTTCTGGACTGCAGGTAACTTGTTAAGCCAGAGGCTATCAAACTTTTATTTCATTCCCCACTTTGATCAAGGGGCATGACTGATGATAGTGGAGATAACGTGTTATCCCGAGGCTTTTGCAAGTCAGCATCTTCGACGGTAGTCTATTAAAAATTAAAAAAAGTTTTAGATGTCCCAAACGGAGAGCCATACTTTCTTGTTTTTAACGATCTCTATGCTACTCACAAAAATGTAGGCATGGGGACATGATGAAGTAGGTTATCCAACTGTCGTGTGTTAAATTATTGTGATTACGAGCCAGTGGTTTTCAAACATTATGTGTGACTCGGACATCTAACTAAATGCAACAGGCTCATATCGTCCTCGCATTCGCAAAATGAGGACCAGTGTTTTGTCAAATTGCAAATAGCTATTCGTTTTAACTATTTTTTTTTTATGATAGTAGCCTATACAAAAAGCACTTTATACTATCTTAATATTGGAATATGGGGAGGGAAGTGGCGCGTCTGCAGTCAGCCAAATATGAATGTAATTCTGCGGCATAAAGCAGATGTAATTGTTTACAGAAAAATAAAAATGACATGTCAAGCAGTCAATTGACTACATTGCAGTCAAGAAGTAGGGCAAATTAATTTCTGAAACCAAAACGTGGGTCATAGTTGTCTAAGCCTCTATTAGTAGCCTGTTAAAAACGTCGCCAGATAGTATTAAATCAGCAACAACATTGTTTTCTGCAGAAGCCTACCCAAGGCTACAGATTAATTCTGAACAGTTATTTCTCTACTGGCTCAATTATCACACCACTGTTTTGATTTGCGTAGTTGCGTTAACCCCAACACTGACAATAATGTAGACGGCAAATTTCGATTTCGATTTTCATGTAGTCAAGCCTTAAGCCATACCCAAGTAGCCTAAATCGAGGTAATGTTTAATTATGCATGATTTATTTTGTTATTGAATTCGTAGGCTGGGATTACTCTCGGCAACAATTTTGTAAGGGACGGCAGGCAGAGCGATGTACAGTGGCAGAGCGACGCACAGTGGCTGAAAGTGGTACTAAAGCTTCTCGCAGCTTCACGCTGCGTAATGCGCGAATGAAGTGGTCATTTGAAAGCGATGCCCACTGTATGCATTTGCATACTTGTAACATTTTTAATAATACTCCCCCATCATGATATTACAACAATAACAATAATGAAAATTTTAATTTGAATATCGTCAATGTGAAAATAACTGTACTACGTCAGCAATAAATAGCTAATGTTCTCCTTACCATTTCAGTTCGTAAGTCCATACTATCCCATGGCTGAGCAAGGATTTCATGATTGGGCAAGGCTGCCCAGAGACATTGTGCATACTTGGAAGGTATTGTGGTAGTAGTACAACTGCAAATGTGAAAGGTGATAGTTACAAAATACGGGTGGGTGGTTTGTCAAATGCTGGAAACTTTTGGAATGTTTTCTTTTTTTTTAGCTTATGCACCCTCACATTGTCCCGAGTTCAAATACAAAATATGGTATCGATATGTGACAGTGTTCCTGAGATATGGACGACTTCCTGTTTCGGAGCTTCGCCGCCGATTTCGTTTGGCTGTGACGGGCAAACGCTTTCGAAAATCAAAGATCCTTCTGGTAACTTGTACATTATCCTTGGACCAAGCCTCACATCAAGTTTCGTGGCATTCAGACCAAATTTGTGACCTGTGAAAATTTAGTTTCGCTTTCTGTTCAATCCAATATGGCGGACGAACGACACGCCCACCTGACGTCATCTTCGCGAGCAACTTACACCGGTGCTGACCGGACGTTTTAAAGTTGGAACGGTGTCTCTGTCTCAAAGGGCCTAGGCGCTGGAGCTGACAAAAAATTAGGGAGAAGGGAAAAATAATAATAAAACTTAAGAAAAACAATAAGTGTGCTGCTTTGCAAGCACACTTAATCAAACTTAAGAAGAACAATAAGTGTGCTTTGCAAGCACACTTAATTAGAAGAAATAATAAATAGCATATTTATTAAACATTGAAAATGGGTCCCACAGACCCAAACACCTAACAAGAGTTAAAAAACAACATCATAATAATTTATTTCATCATTTATCATGTTCATGTTCACTAACATGTCCTCCTGGGGTCGGGACCATAGATATTAGAAGGCTAAATACCGCATTGTGCTACAGAACATATAATAACATGTCCTCCTGGGGTCGAGACCATAGATATTAGAAGGCTAAATACCGCATTGTGCTACAGAACATATAATAACATGTCCTCCTGGGGTCGAGACCATAGATATTAGAAAGGTAAATACTGCATTGTGCTGCAGAACAAATAACGCCGCCATCATGGTGGGGGAAACAATCACTGGTGGCCAATGGAGAAACAGCTGTCTCGTGTTGGAAATCAGACAGGTGTCTCTGATTGCAGGAAAGTGTTGCCCATAGACAGTAAGGTGTTTGCCGCCAGCAATATGGTGACTGTTTTCACGTATGCCACCTAATAGAACTCGACGGACAATGAGGTGTATAGCTTTCTAATATCTTTGTTCGGGACCCCATGTGGGGTCACCTGAAGTTCAAATGGGGTCAGCTGAGATACTGGGTCTCTTACAATTGACCAGTGCATTACATAAAAATAAACAGTAGTGAAACATATTAAAAACCATATGATATCCAAGTTATAGTGACCGATCCTTCATTACAATCTAGCTAAGTGAAAATAAAGTTAGACAGCCCGCCTGGCAAGTTTGATTGATGGAATTATACTTGATCAATGTTCGAGACAACCAGGCGAGAAACGACATTTGGAGAAAATCAAAGTACTGCTTTTGTCTGGATGTTAGCAGAGGTGAGTTGCGCTGTCTCTGGCAACATGTGAATGATTGGGGTCACCAATGTTTTGTGACATCAAAATGGGGTCACTAGTCTGTTCCAGTGTATGTGTTGTCCGACTGCGAGGAAGGAGCCGTGGCTCGTCTCTAAGGGACCAGACTGGGAAGGACCTTGACTTTGAGGTGTAGCCTACTCATGCATGTTTGTCCTGGGCTGCGATGGACCTTGTCTGGCCTGTCAGTCCAGAGCCATCAGCCAGTGCCCACCAGCCCATACGTTTGTAAAACTAGAGCACATTTTAGTCAGATGTCGGCTTGATTTTTGTTTTCTTACAATGAGCGTACCAAAGATACAAAGGTGATTCTATTTACTAAACAGTGGTGATGCCACAGCTGGGGACATCATTGACTCACAGACCTGACTGATTCAGTGCGTTATCAATGCTGGGAATTAAACGCTTCTCAAACTCCCAGAGTTTCTTGTCCACAAGCAACTGGTCTTTGGCCAGGTGTCCTTGCAGAGGGGCCCTGACATGGATTATGCGGCAAACATCGAATGGGACAATGACAACGGGTCCAAACTGGTTCAGTGTGGAGTGGACCGAAGTCCGCTCCACTCTCCGGGGGTCAATCAGCAGCTTGGTGGGGTTGAACACGTTCTTCCTGTCTGGCTCTCGGTAGATGTGCTCCAGGATGTTCACACCAGGCACACGCCTCCACTGAGGCAGACGAAATCGCCCAGTGTCTTCAAACTGCGTTTTGGGGAAGATGTGATTCTCAATCCTGAAGACCCCTGCATTGGGGTGTTGCTGCTGCAATGTGTCCATTAGCTTCTCCAGTTTACCATGTTTGTAAGGCATAATGATCTCATCAATGTCATTCAGCAGGAGGTACTTTGACTGGTACATATATCTGTATATACATTCATTCAGAGTGGCCAGCTGTCCATAATAATGAATGTCACCGTGGTGCAAGTCATACCTCCACCCAGTAGAGGGCGTTAGGAACTTGTCTATTGGCCAAGGCACAACTTCCAGCATACCCTCTCTACTGTAATACCTGAGGACTTTCTCAACATCCGGCCCACAGCTGGTGTTGTAGATGACAACCCTCTGAACCCCAATCAGCTTGTACACCTCCATGGTCTGTGCAAACTGGAGGGCATTATTGTAACCCCCAAAAAGGTTAGATATGCATATAGTAAATTTGTACTTAAAAGATTCTTTGATCTCATGGTTTTGGATTGTTAAAAAAGTCATATTGTCAGTGGTGTTTTTGTCAGATGTTATGCTGACATAAGAGGCTTGCTCATATAAGGCTTGCTGTGATGTGGTAGTAGTGCAAAACACGTCTGAAGTGTGAAAAGGAAAGCCAAAGTGGTCGCTGTGAATATCGACTTTTGCCTGTGAAGTCATACACCGACCATTAGCCTTAGCATTTGGACTAGCATTAGCGTTAGCATCAGTGTTAGCATCATCATTGGCACACAGGACGCAGTAGAGCGGCTGCAGCTCCTGTCTGCAGATGATGCTGATGACCCGGATGACTCCGCCCCGTCTGTGGTCCTTAAAGGCAGACACCATGAAGTGTCTGGAGCCTGGGATGGGGGTGATGGTCTCCGTGGGTGCCCGTTGCCATGGTGGCAGTGTAGGCTCTGCTGATGGCTGGTCTGTCTGCGGTTCAGACTCAGCTGAGGGTATTTCGCTTCTCATCAGGCTCACCAGGCGTATCACGTGCTCCCACCTCAGCACCAGGAGGAGGGTAAACGTGGTGATGCCAACCAGCAGCGCCAGCTTCCTCTGCATCATGTCTGTTCAGTCCACTGGGAGCACCTGCTATCTACACCAACTAGGATGATAGGATAACACACATAATTACACATAAGTACAAACAGACACCCAGATAGCAAGAGGTTGGCGGACCACTGGGAGTCAGCATCTACAATCTACACTGACAAGGATGACAGCATGACACATAAGGGTCCGATTAGTAAAACATAGAATACATATAAGTAAGGGATAATGTATTGTCCGTCAGTCATTATCGGAAAATAAGTCCTGACAGGGCGGTATGGGGTCCCCTCTTAGCCCATGGACAAATAAGATTTTTTGGTCTAATTCCGAGACCAGCTGCAACACACATAACATATCACAGCACTCTTTTGTCACTCTCAGTCTTGTGAATAATTTCCAAAAGTGTGTTGGCTGTGCAAGAATCTGAACAGCTCTCATTAAATCATGTTAGATATGCAGTGTTTCCCCTAGAATATTTTCCAGCAGTTGTGCTGTCAATCGTAGGAAGCATTTATTCCTGAAACTATTTTTCAGAGAGGTGAAAGGTCTAAGGTCAAAAGTAAAAGTACATTTCTCCAATTCAGCAATGTTATTGGCAGTTTGTCAATAGCAGTGATGGTACGAGGGTGCAAATATCTTAAAAGTCACACCAATTACATCCCAACATAACCAGTGTAACCAAAAGTACAACCATAGACTGTATATATAGAACTGGACAGTGTACCGTCTGTTAAGAGTGATGCGAGCGTTAGTCCAGAGCCCCCTGGTGGCTGGCTGCAGTACAATGTGTAACTCCGCCCATCCCCATGTATTTCAATGGCCAAGTATCCAACTTTCCGTGTCACTTTTCTCACCTAAAACTATTTTTGTATCAACAACCTTTTAATCGAAAAAAATAGTTTTCAAGATGCTTCAATACACACAATTTTTCTTTTCTCGCTGAATTTTCTTTTTTTTAATGTTATATTAACAAATCTAAAAAGGGCGTGTTTACACCTATGATTGACAGCTGGCTGGCTGCAGACACGACGCTTTGTCCATTATGTTTTACCGTCTAGGCTGCAGACACTACCACGTCATCGCTCACTTATTTTAACGACACCTGATTTCGACACATAATCTAACCTAAATAAGTGTTGCTGTTATTATCATTAGGCTATATCTTATCACAGTATGACTAAATACATATTGATAGTCATACATTGTGTAGTTGTTTGTAAGAGACATCGTTGTTAGTTGTGACAGATTCTTTGTGAAAAAAGATATGCGCTGTTCTTTCATAGATGCTAAGCCCTGGGGATCAATAAAGTATCTATCTATCTATCTAAGTATATTAGCTCATAGCATGCTAAATCATGCTAGCATTAGCCAGTTGATAGGTAAAGTAAAAGGGCTCTGCTATATTGATCCGAAGTGACATTAGCCATAGTCACCATCATTTACAGTCCTACTTGTTTCAAATGGTTTAACGTAACCAGTGATTGCCGCCATCATCGTTGCAACTTCATTTGAATACACACAAGTCACTGGAGAAGGCGATGTTAAGTTTCATTAATGTTAACTCTTGCTTAGTTTTGCGAATGGCAATAAACGCCACCTAGCCTGCTAGGTCGACAACCTCGGTATGCCCATTTATGAATCAGCCCGACAAATAACGTTACTTGTGTTTTAGTGTAACACTTTATTGGACCATAGCTTAACGTGAGGAGGGATTCAAAGTTACAAATGGCCAATTTGCTTAGTATGCTCAGAACAGCGGTATCTGAAAATGTGTTAAGGTATCGTTACCTGCGATTGCACTGCTAGAGAAGCATTTTGCATTAGTATGGTTTGATCAGGTCTTGCCAGTGATGTGTAAATCCTCCCGTAGACGTACATTATTTCAAAATAATATGTCTAAATTAAAAACTGTGACAACTCATTGATAGGCTCTCTCAATATGTCTGTAATCGTATGCCTCTACCACAGGCTTGCTAGTCTTTCACCAGAGAGGGTGCTCCATTGAAAATCAAAAATGTAATATTGCAGCCTTCATGTCAGCTGTAAAAATATGAGAACATGGACCTACTACTTCAGGATACTCTGTAAACATTTTACACATAATCAGGAAGCTACTTTGCTGTTTAGTGTGTGATGTGTTTAAAGTGGTACTACGTTTAAAGAAACATTTTTATTCTTTGTTTAAAGTGCATAAGAAAATACCACATTATGATGATGATGGTTATGGTTACCCTTAACAAATACAAAACAATATAATACTTAAAACAGGGATCAATCAATAGCCTAATTAAATAAACAATGAAAATGAGGGAAGCAATAATAAATCATAATGCCCGTTCAATCAATAATATAATAACAATAACATGGTAAGACTACATTAAGGAGAATATCAATAATAAACAATGTCAAATTAATCAACAGCCTATAATGAAAATAAAACAGTACAACTGCATACAAACCATAATGTATAAGAAGTGCTTAAAAGACCAAAAACCATCACAAGAACGAAGAGCACTGGGCAACTCATTCCACCAACATGGAACCACTGAGGAAAAGACATTCAATCAAACATTCAATATTGATTTAGTATCAACCAATAATAATTCTGATATTAATATTCTTGTAACGTCTACATCTTTGTGTAGGCTACAGTTAAATACTAAGCAATAGCCTCTGACTTAAATACCAAGGCAGTTAAATGACCGTGGTATGGTATAGTCTACGTCAGCGGTCCCCAACCACCGGGACATTCCTAACCGGGCCGTAGCCTAGACATGAGTTTAAAAAAAAAATGCATGCAAACTAAACTAAATTTAATTCGCAATAATGTCACGTTTTTACATGGCATAGGCTTATATGCAGTTGTTTGATTGCACGCATGTTTGCATTTTGCAAGGTCTATTTTCTTACGTCTGTCCCGCCTTCACTTTTACCAAACACTTTTACATATTGCCTTCAGTGCTGCGCAGCCTCAGGTCAGCTCACTTCACTTGATCAGTTCTTGGCGAACGTTAGTGTCACACGAAGTTAGCTAAACTGCTAGAATGAGCAACAAAAACAAGCATCTTTAGCAGGTCACTGGCCAGAGTGTTTGAGTTGCGAGAGCCGCTGCAGAGATTTCTTACAGAAAAAAAGTCACCGTTAGCTGCACATTTTAGTGATGAGGACTGGGTGTCAAAACTCGCTTACCTGTGTGACATATTCGGGTTGCTTAATGACCTCAACCTGTCACTCCAGGGGAGAATGATGTCTGTCTTTAAACTGGCAGATAAAGTCGCTGCATTTAAAGCCAACTGTCTTCCATCACCCCCAGATGGAAGCTTCTTGTTGCAGGGAAACAAGCAGGGCACCCACTGATTATATTCGTAATGCACGTTTATTTCCCATGTTTTGTTCCCATATTTTGTTAAGCATGTTCACACTTATAGATGTAGCTTCAAGTTGTTCAATATTCATAGTTCATATTGTTCAATTTTCACTTCTTCAAGTTCACGTTTTTCACAAGAGATCGTTACCTTCACTGTTCATACATAACTGGAGCTAGTTCTTTTCAAGTAATGCATGCACAACACATATGGAACATGGAACCCCAAACACCCCACCCGGTCATGAAAAAAATAGGAATCAAACCGGTCCATGTTACATAAAAGGTTGGGGACCCCTGGTCTACGTGATGCACAGGACTACACAGTTAACCCATTTAAAAAGCATCATCATCTCAGTATACCCATTTAAAATAGGCAAGGATACGTATTTAATAACATTTGGGGTTGCTCACAGTATACCCACCACTACAACTAACTAACTAGACTACACCACTGGTTAAATGGCGCATTGAAATTTACAATTTGTGTGAGTTCAGGGGCATACAGAAAGTTGAAGTTTGGGTGACATCAATAAAGAAAATAGAAACAAAGGGATGTGTACAGCCTCAAGTATGAATGAGGTCACATTAACAGAAGGTTCAGAGCAGCGGCAGACCTTTCTTGGTGCCACGCAAGTTATTGAAAGTCACGTGTTTTCAGAACGTAGTGGTGCTGTGCCATGTCCCATGTATAAGGGGCTTCTGGTTGATCCAGTGACGGTGGGTGATGATGTCAGGGAGATGGATGTCCGGGGACTTGGAGAAAGGGGGAGGACATGCCACCTCAGACCACTCCAGCCAAACCACTTCACGTAGGCATTCCCTTGCTTGCAGACTAATGTAGATCATGGAGACCACCTTGCCGCCACCTCCAGTACATTCAGCCATCACCCATATCTTACCTGCAAAAAGGAAAGTTACAATAAAGTTAGTCAGACAATTTTACAACTAGGGCTGCACGATTATGGCCAAAATGATAATCACGATTATTTTGATCAATATTGAGATCACGATAATTAATTAATTTTAGTGACAAAAATATTTTTTCCCTAAACATATTGGACTTGCTATCTGGCTCATCCAAATTCTTCCCTTCACATTTACTCCCCTAAATTACTGCAAATATAGACTTGACTGCGACTTCCAAACTTCCAAACAAATGTTTTGTGCATGCTACTTTGTTAGTATTTGGGGAAACGGTAACGGCCCACCGGGCATCCTCCCAACGCTCCCCAGTAGCCAGTTAAGCTCTGCTTCTTGTTCCTGAGTTTAATCGCTTAGTCCAGGGGTTTCCAAACTTTTTGACTCAAGGACCACATTGGGTTTTGAAAATTGGCCGGCGGGCCACACACTAATAATAATAATAATAATAATAATAATAATAATAACATTTTGTATTATTTAAATGACAACTTAAAGGGACACCAGGCAAGCCTGATGCTTTTTCTCTCTGAAACTCCCCTATTTCGGTCTGAAGCTCTTTTTCCTTTTCTTTGCATCTTCCGTCAAGGGTTTTCGCTGCTTCTTCGCCCGGCTCTGCCATTATACACACGTTTGCAACAATCGCTAAGCGTTTCGTTAGCCTCCCTCTGTGCTGTGGATGCAGGATGGAAACTGAAACTGCTTCGTTGGCGGGTACGATACACTGAACTTGCAAGCGGGATATTCTTCCCTACAGGCAGTAGATGGCGAGAAAGTCTTCATTCGCCCTGTAATGACTCATTTAACCATATACCGACTTACGAAGATGAGTAATTAACACGAAAACGTTGCCTGGTGTCCCTTTAATTTCTTAAGAAATACTGTTAATTTGATGCTGTTTAAATCATTCATAAATGGTGCATTGACACTTTAAGACTCTTTGCTATGGCTAGTGCTGTGCCCTCTTACAGTTTATAATGGTCAGTAGTGGGAACTACTGTTGCCATCGCGCTCTCTCCTTCTCGTGCACTCAAATACGTTCCCAAATGGAGTAGCATAACATAGTTAGATCTGCTTCTATGGAGATACTATCTATCTCGATGTAACAAGCTGTTTTGACATTGACATTGTAAACGTTGTCTAAGAAGAGTGTTAAGCAGTTTGCAGTAGCCTAAAGTTGACCACAACGTCATCTATCGCTGGAAAGAAATAGCGAGCAGCCTATGATAAACTAATAAATGCTCGGCGGGCGGATTGAAGTCGCGTGGCGGGCCGCAGTTTGGACACCCCTGGTTTAGTCATTCGTTGATATGTAAACCACTGACGTGTAGGCTACATTTTCATTATTGCTTACTCGTTTTGCGTAGGCTGTCTTGAAACGCATATGCATTGTAGGTTCCACATGTAGCTTATAAAACACATGAATAAATTAACGAATCCGTCGTTAGCTCAACACTTATTATAGGCTATATTGGAGGAAGCAAACAAGGACTAAAAGTTAACGTGATAAAAAAAAAGGCATGTGTGGTTTACGTCATGTGATGTGTTTCACGGTATGAGTTGAGAGCCCTGCTTTGCTTATGTTTTGGTTAACTTCACTTGCCTGAACCGAAATATTTTCGAACAACGGATGATCCGCTTCGGGACAAGCTCTTGGCCTTCTGCTGCGCCACACATTTGATTTTTGATCGTCGTTTTTTTGTATAATCTAACTAGCCTACTAATAGTTAACATAATGCTATTAGTCCACAGTGCATCCAAACTGAGCAGTTCATCAGGCTGAGCAGTGCAGGGAGCAGCTGTCATTGGTAGGCTGCATGCAGGCACATGGTCAGACAAGTTTAAAGAACGCTTGATTTGTTTTGTAGCGGAGCGTTCTATGGGTTGCCAGGTTGGTTCTATGGATAGAGCACGCATTTTAAATATCGCTCGATCACGCAAATTTGATCGTGGGAAGCCAAAATCGTGATCGTGATTAAAATTCGATTAATTGTGCAGCCCTATTTACAAAGCATCTAATCAGGCACTCAACACCACTAGTAATACCAATTAATTAAATATATGTGTGCAATAAACTTCACAGCCTACCTAATGTTAACTACACATTTAAATATGCGGTGTGAATGTTATTAACTAAGCGCCAGCTTGAAAAATAACGTTATCAGTATGACTGATCATGGACGTTAGATGACAAACTAAGGTCTTTCTCAAATGTTCACTGATATCCCTGGGAAGTGACTGGTTCTTGGCGTAGTGTTTAATGCAGGCGATTCATTTATCGATCATTCACTTATGTCTACAACTACCGACCTACCGATCTATTTTTTACAGTCTATGCTACCGACCTACCATCACAGAAGTAGCTCTAAAAGAGGTGTCTGTCGTTAACGTTAGAAAAAATGCTGGCAAACTGGCTAGTAGTTACATTAACATGACTGGACCTGGCATGGACCTGGTTGATGAGGTCCATGCTTCACATTACGTTAACGTTAACTTGCGTTGCTTTATCACATCATACCATTGCTTTATCACATCATATACTGTACTGACTGTCTAGTCATGTACAGTCAATGGTTACTCCATGTTGAGATGGCATACATTGAGATATTTGAAAACAGCAACAACTAATAAAACCAAGTATATCATGCATCGACTGTTACGGTTGCTGTGTGCTAATCTTCACTTCAACGACTAACTTAGCCTCCCGTTAACGGTAACGTTAATGTAGCTGCTAACGTTAGCATGTAATTCGCTGTCCGTATTTCTGTTGTTAGCTCATTAGTATTCATCATACTAAATTGTCACAGTCTATAATCAACATAATAAGCTCTCTTAGACGTATTTAAGAACACCAATAGACAAAAAAAACTTTTCAGTTGATACGCAACACTCACCAGACAAGAACAAACCGATTGTTGTTTGTACTGTTTAGCTAACTCACAGCCGCAAAATTCATCCAGCCTTCGGCGCCGAGTCGACCTGTGTTGTGGAAAGGAGAAGGTGGCGGGTTTCACTTGACAAGGGGCGTGTTTAACTCGCTGAGTGGCAACTGAGTGGGCGTGCCTGACCGCAACTCCTCTTCACTGCGCATGCTTCAACTTTTGCTGCGCAGCCGCACTTCAAATTGGCTCCAAATTTTCCAAGATGGTGTCACCTCGGCGGCTTCAATTCCATAGAACACTGCAGAATGCAGCCACACTGTCCAGTTCTATATATACAGTCTATGAGTACAACACAAAACAATACAGCCATAGTACCTTCTTTCTCACTTTCTCTGTGCCTAAAATGATCAAACCCCCCCACACACACACACACACACACTCGTCATTCAGAACGACACAGTGTCCAATGTGGATTCCTTTAGATTCCTGGGATAAACCATTTTACAAGACCTAAAATGGTCTCTCCACATTTATGCTATCCAGAAAAAGGCCAAGCAGAGGTTACAGTATACTTCCTGAGACAGCTAAGGAAGTTTAATCTGCCTAAGGAGCTGCTGACCACTTTCTACTCAGCCATCATTCAGTCTGTCATCTGCACCTCCATCACTGTCTGGTTTGGGTCAGCCACCAAATGGGACAATTAAGGCTTGCAGAGAGGATCATTGGTGCTGACCTTCCCTCCATCCAGGACCTGTACCGGTTTATATAAAATAGACTAGGCTTTCATTTGTAAAATTGATTTGGAATATTTTAACCTGCAGCCTAGGCTACTTACAGATCATGGCATTGTGTACACTGTAGGCATAAATTAGGCTACTTCAGATCAGGCAGCATCATGGTGTCAATCGTCACTGCTTTTGTCTCTGAACGTGACAAAATGTGACAGCCCAGTGTAGGAGCAATTAAAGGTACACTATGGAGGTTTAGATATTTTTGGCGACTGTAGAGCTCCCTCTAGAGCCGCGATGTATTTATATGTTACTCTGCTACTGTAAATAGCAAACTTCTCACAACTTTTCCCCCCTGTACACAACGCAAATGCATTTCTTGTGGAGGTAAAGAGGCAAAAACTATCCCCAAAGAGCTATATATATACTGACGCGATTCTCGCGAGATTTGGTGGGCAGCCGATCTTGGAAGTTGCATAGCTGGTTTTCTCAGTAGGGACTCGCTACAGTACATCTATGCTCAGGGGCGCAGGAGATATTTTCAAAGTGAGGGGGACCAAATTGTGAGCAAAAACCCAGATAGTGAAATTGAGCTTCTAGATATCACACCACCACTTCTGTCTACCATCATAATATTTTAAACTTGCCAAAATATTAAGATCATAACAATGATGGTTTTCAAAATATGTTTTGATCAAAACTGGAGGATGGGCAGAATACCAGTTCTGCCCTCAGACCAGCTTCTTGCTATGTGGGCGGTCTCAGCTTTTTTTTTATTTATGCGATTCTACTTTTGAGTTATTTTACACTGCTTGGGAACTCGAAGAGGTATGCACAAAATATATGTGTATTTGTAAATACAAAAACACAAATACACAAATATATAAAGTAAATTGTACAAATATGTGTGTATTTGTAAATATATTTTTGACATCTACAAATAAATATGTTTGGTTTTGTGTGTGGGAGGCGTTGGATTCTGCATTTGTGGATCACATTTGTGGATTTGTGAATCGCATATGTGGATTTGTGGATGACGTAATTTTGAGACATTCCTATCGCACAGCGATCCACAAACAAATACCCCCGAATTCGTGCGTGCAAATTCACCCTCCTCTGGACAACCAGTAGATGGCAGTGTTGTACAACATGTCTGTTATCAACTGATAGCAACTGAATCTTTCCGACCACTGTTTTCCCTAGTTCAGTTCAGTCAAGTCAAGTGGTCTATGACTAGCAGGATCATAGACTGTAGGCCTATATATAGAACAGTCTATGAGCAGGATTAACAACATGTATGGGTAAGTAATAACTATAGCCAGAACGATTTATTATCGGTTTCAATGTGTAGTGCCGTTTTTAATTTCATAGACTATAAATAAGTCCATTTAGTCAGTGTACAGCTGCTAACGTTAACCAGCTGGTGCTTGCACAAAACACATTAAGTTAAGATTTCCCTTAAAATCCGATTTAGGGCCCCCTTAAAATAAAATGTAGTTTTCCCTAAAGTTATTGTGTCTTGCAACTCAAATGACAGGCTGTGTTTGTGTTCGCTGTTTTACAGATGTTGCTCTTAACCCTCTGGCGCATAGCGGTCACTACAGTGGACAGCTGTTTAAAAGTCATTTTCTTCCTAAATGCAATTGTTTCTATGGTGGAATTCCATATCAGTTGTTAGAATGCTCTCTGCCCCCCTTCATTAAGGTTTATTGAGTGGTAGGTTGTTAGAACTACAAGTAAACCTCCTCTGAATCCAAGATGGCCGACAAACAGCCACACGGTCGGCCCCTGCTGGGATATCTTGTCAATCCTTCTATACCAGAAGAACCCCATGATATGCGGGGATATCTAAGGAACAATATAATTATTTTAGTTTTGAAAATGTTATTTCAAATAAGTCTAAAATTGCGATTAACGATGTGTCCAATATAGTGGACGTCATGCATTTCTAAGTATATTTCCAATACAAGTCATGTGGTTTATTCATCTTTTATTATGATTTATCTTGGTTATCTTATCTTGATATTCAGTTCATTTTTGGTGTATTTATGTTAGTTTTAAAAATCTGTAAATTTTTGTGCAGATTAGATGTAGTTTGTGTTAGTAAAAAAAACATTTTATCATATTTTTAGAACACAAGTACAGCAAAGAATAGGGAAGACTATAGAATGGTCCAGGAAATTCCCTTGAAGAAGTATGGAGTATGTTTGTTCCTTTTAGAGATGTTTTGAAAGCTTAAATGGATACAGTTGCTAGCACTGTTTGCTTTCTTATTTCGGCCTAAATAATAGGTCTATAGAACGTTGAGGTGTGTGAAAGTATAGTTAAATGCTTTTCAAAGCATAAAATGAAATAGCTGTTCATGGATTTATGATAAAATTGAATTTGATTCATTCTTCCATTAAGTTTATTCTGTTTGTGTTGAGTGTTTAAGTGCATGTAGTCCAGTGTAGTGGACATGTCTGTAACTTTCTGAAAGAATCATATTTAAAAAAAAAAAAAAGTGAATATTTGTTTTTTTCATGTTCTAAGAAGAGTAAAAACACATTTAAAAAAACTTGACTCAGGCTTTCATAATTCATGCATCAGAGGTTAACGTTACAGATGTTAACATACCTTAACGTAAGGTGAGAGCCAGCTCAGCTGAGATCGCTATCTGACAGACTGCCATTAATGTCAATATTGCTAAATGGACTTATTTATACAGTCTATGAAATTAAAAAACGGCACTACACATCGAAACCGATAATAAATCGTTCTGGCTAGTTGTTATTACTTACCCATCAATTTAATCCAGTGTCTTCCATGTCGTTAATCCTGCTAGTCATAGACCACTTGACTTGACTGAACTGAACTAGGGGAAAACAGTGGTCGGAAAAAAACAGTTGCTACCAGTTGATAACAGACATGTTGTAGGGTAGAGTGGGGGAAACGCCCCTTGGGGTAAAACGCCCCCCCTCCTATATTTCACAAACTAATCACTAGATGAAGTAAAATGTTGTTGTTTTTATTTCTATGCACTATGTTGACAATGGTGATGTACAAGTACCCACCATAAAATGGATGCATGCTCTGTACTTCAGGAAAACAAAAGAAAAATGGATTTTTAGGCAAGTGTTCTAATTTTCAGCAGTCACTAAAACAAAGTTGGATATTGCCAATATATTGATCAAATATAGTAGCTTGTAATCAATTTATTGATTATATTTTATTGCTCCACAATAGATTTTGTTTACTTTAGTTGCTTACTTTTGGTTTTGCTATTAATGTATGAGGGGCATTGCTTTGACAGGGTGGGGGCATTTTACCCCACCGCTGGGGCAAAACGCCCCTTTTGCACAATTTTTGTTGTTGGTAAAATACTAATTAACTGTTAACTCTGGACAATTTTCATATTTGGTTTATAATTCATGACATTGTCACTCAAAACTAGGATAGCAATTCTACATATATTTAGCTTTTTGTTTCACAGTAATATCACATATTCCTTAAGGGGGGCGTTTTCCCCCACTCTACCCTACAACACTGCCATCTACTGGTTGTCATGAGGAGGGTGAATTCGCATGCGCAAATTCGGGGTATTTGTTTGTGGATCGCTGTGCGATAGGAATGTCTGAAAATTACGTTATCCACAAATCCACAAATGCAATCCAGAAATGCAGAATCCAACGCCTCCCACACACAAAACCAAACATATTTATTTGTAGATGTCAAAAATATATTTACAAATACACACATATTTGTACAAATTACTTTATATATTTGTGTATTTGTGTTTTTGTATTTACAAATACACATATATTTTGTGCATACCTCTTCGAGTATGTACAAATCTTTATGAGACAATTCTACCCCCATCCTGAATACTCTAAAAGCTGCATGGGATGTTTATACGTCTGTGATCCAAACACACATGATCAAATAGTAAGGCCTACTTAAATTGTCTGGTATAAAGTTGTCAATCAAATTACCTAATCAACATGCACTCTAGTTAACATTTATTGATGTAATGTTAGAAAATGTGACGGAACACTTGTAATGGCTTTACCAGAACACATGAAGATCAAAGAAATCAACAGGCAATTATCTAAATACATTGAATTAATTAAAATTATTAATAATATTTAACATGTACTTTTTACATTTGAACATATTGTGGACAATTACATATAACGTGTTGTTTTACATGAATTTCTGTCTCAAATGTGAAGAGAATTCACTAAAAGTGAGGAAAGTGAGGTAAATGTTGAAAATTTATCAGCTAAAAAATTGTAACCGAATTTTTACATTCAGCACCCCATACATAATTGACTGACAAGGTGTTACAATCGAAAACATAGTCTACCCAACCCCCCCATATATATATATATATCAGGATATTAGTATGTGGAAGCTGTGTTTGCACCAAAGCTCTCCTGCATTATATTAGGCTACCTCACACATTCTTCATATGCGTCATACATTCATCTATTATTATTCTAACTATTAAACGTCCACCACCATTATGAAATACAATCATGGCACAAAAATAATAAATAAAAATTTCACTCCAAGTCCATTCTGAATGCTGTTAATGTTATGGCTCTTTCAATCCTCAAATAAATGTGTGTGTGTGTGTGTGTGTATGCATTTTCTGTAGTAGGGGTGTCCCCAAAGTGCTAATCACCACAATCACCAGTGGTAGTAGTGGTATAATGCGGTAAAATAAAGTAGGTCAAATCTATTTCAAGATGTGATACTAGCATGTTTTTAAAGTCTTTGCTCCATACATTTATGTGTCAAAATAAAATATTCATAATGGGAAATAATATTGCCTTTAAAGTATAATTCAATTCAATTCAAATCACTTTATTCTTCCCCATGGGGCAATTAAATACAAATTCCAGCGAAAATTGACCCAAGGGTGTTTTTCTGTATTAAAACACATCAAATAGCTGTGTGGAGACAGTATTTTTCGTTGATCAACCACTACAGAGCTTGCTCCGGTATACGCTATAGAGCCCAAATGGCAAACAGTGGATTAGCTAAGGGCCGTGAACGAAACGCTTCCCAAATAGCATTTTTTTAACTAGTAATATTGTTTAAAACAGCATCAAACCTCCTCAGTAGCTTGCTCAGGGTCCCTACACTGTAAAAAATTACACAGTAAGAATGCATGAAAAAAATGAGGCAACTTATTACACGTGAAAATATTAGGGAAAAATATAACCCTATTATTTTTAAGAATATAGACTTTAACAAATCATGGAAATTTACTTAAATATTAATGTATACAAAAAAAATTGTGTAAAATATCTCAATGCAATTAAGCATATTCAAAATAAATCAAGGAAATTTCCCTAATTTTTTCTGGTTAATTTCGCATGATAAAATCACGTGTAATATAGTTGCCTCACTTATTTTGAGCAGTTATGCATGTTTTAAATAAGTCTATTACCATACATTTTAAAGGATGTGGTGTATATACACAATTAGAGAATCAGTATTTAATTTAACAGCATTTATTCAGTGTAAATTAAACCTGACGTTGAGGAAAAAAAAAATAACAATAGCTTGGCCATTTAAAAATATTCAGATGACTGACAGAGATATAACAAACATATCATCTTCATCAACATCTACACAAAATCCTCCAACTCTCCGCAAAAAAGCAGTATGGTGTCTGGCCGCTCAGCCAAACTGAGTAATCCGGGACAAAGGGACCTTGGTCAGACAGGTAACCAAGGACTTAATGGTGACTATGAATGAGATCTAGAGTTCCTTTGAGAAGATGAGAAGTGTAAAGAAGGACAAACATCAGTTCAAAATTGTTTTTACACAACAATTCTACTACCAAATTTAGGTTTTTCTTGTCACGCTGCAGGCAAGTTTTTCACATTACAAAACAAAACATACCCATGCATTTCAACAATGTGGCTGACCAGGATATGATGCCGTCTTGTGCAGTGTGTCAAGGTGCTCAATCTCCTATACTCCTCCATTGTTTCCTCTCCCCCTGAACTCTTCTCCAGAACCTCCTGGACCATCTATGGGTAAAAGAGAAACAATAACGGTGATAAACTTGTAAAGAGAAAACTTACCTGCACCCTCTAAAAACACAGGCGATGTATTAAAGTGTAACTCAAGAGTACAAACAACCTAGGGTCTATTTATGGTAGCATGGTAGCAAAATTGTGTTAATTGGTGGAGTTTTGAGCAAGACCGTTTTTTGCGTTAACACTGAATGGGCTTACAGTGAAAGCTAAGGGGGCAGCAAGCATGTCGAAAAAACAAACGCTATTTTAAACCACTGGCAGTGCTCAAAATATAATTACACTTGGTAGTGTGGTGAGGGTCTCTACAGATGAACTAAAGTATTATAAACTTTTGAAAGTTTACAGGAGATTATAACAAGACCTGTATCTGAAGGAAGAAAATTGCCTAGATTAGTGTTCCGTTAACGCAAATGGCTGGAGCGTTTGATCTTGCAGCACTAGATATCTGGCTGAATCTAAAAACCTTACGTTCAGCCAGATCTGTATAGTGCTGCAAGATTGAACGCGTCCGCTGATTTGACACTACCGAACTCAAAGCCAGGTTTCCGTGATTTGGAGGACAGACAATGATTTCTCCTAGTGAGATTTTAATTTTAAATGCTCACCCATTTGGCCTTTTCTGCTGCATCCCCTATGGCAGAGGTGTTCTCTCCTGCACCAGGAGATTGATGTCCCTCGTTTGAAGAGGACCTCTCCATATCACTTCAGAAAAGTGAAAAATTTAGAGTAGAAGAACCTGCTGGCACAAATTCTGCAAAACACAAAATTGGAATCTTAAAGGGTTGCTTTAAGAATTTAAGAAATTCAGTTTCCAAATTTAGTTAATTTAATTCAACTAAAGGGTAACAAAATCTTTTTTTTTTTACCTTACCCACTGGCCAAGTGATCTGATATCAGATGCATGCAAACATTGATTTCAAATTTATTTCATTCAAATACTGTATGTGCATGAACACTAGCTAAGCTCACATAAAACCTCACCTTCAATGAAACTTTCATAAGAAAAACCAGGCTGCAGTTTGAGGTACTTTTTTAGTCCACGGTACTGGACCTTGATGAGCATTTTGCCAACCCTGTTAAAACAAACAAAATCCATAATTATATAAACACAAGAACCACAAATGACTATCAGCAGTATATCAACTAACTAGCAAAGGACTTCCAAAATTCATTCTGACATCATTTACCATGTAGGCTACCAAATGTTTTAACCAAGACAAACATAAGTGTTTATGTGTTTAAATATGTTAACATAACCGCTAAATAACCCAAATAAAACCAACAAACACTTAACTAATATCAGTGCCATACTATTACTGAGAATGGACAATGCACCTAACCTTAACCAACAACACTAACAGTTACCTTACACCACGTGTATGCTACAAATGCCTTAAGGAATGCCCTGGTGGTCTCAGCTAACGTTAGCTACGAGCAAAATATATATAACCCGAATTAAAAGCAAATAGTGTTCAGTTCAATCAAACGTCAATTAGTTGACAGACTGCTTTAATTAGTCAGTCAACAGATCCCTTTGTGCCAGACAAGCATTTGGCACCACACTAGATCGCTTAGAACAGTGGAGTCCTGGCTAACTAATGTTAACCAGCTACGTTAGCATGTTAGCTATTCCCTCAGTGGCTATTAAAATTCCAACCGTCTTTTCAAATTCGTTACAGAAAGATTAAGACGTCGTCGACTCCAATATTATATTAATGTCAGTTTAGAGTGTCCCAAGTATTACAAATGATTATAAACTTGGCCATTTCAAATTGAAAAGGTTATAATATAACCTACCGAAGCTTGCTGGTTAGTTTACCAACCATCTGAGTACAGCTAGCGACCTTGCTACTGTTAAGCTAACTTCACCAATATTTCCTAGTAGGTCAAACACGTTGGTATGAAAATATATACCTGAGATGTGACATTACTTAATTGTATATTTGTAGTAGTTTTTCATGCTAGCTTTCACAAGTAGCAGGAACAAATTACTTTACCTTTTACTATTCCATGCTGAACTTCAATGGCGTCCGTCTTCGAGGCATTCTTTTCAAAATCTCAACTGAAGGACGTTTTTCAGATGTTCAAAATATTTGAGGAAAAGGCTGCACATTTATCAGCGAGAAATTGTGCAACTTCCCACAATTCTTTCAGGGAACATTTTCTCTGAAATTTTTTCTTGCAAATGTAGTTGATTTATTTGGGGGAAAACATAATAGTTATTTTTTTAAGGCGACTGCTTCAAGAAATTAAGTCATACTTGATTTTTTTTGTGTAATTTCCGTGGCACCAGGATTCATTTTTTACAGTGTACACATAAAACGAAGCACCAACAACATAGTTAGCGAACCCGGAGTTTACTACAGTCCAGTCAGATATAATTATAATTGTGACTTTTCTCTAAATGAGATGAAAATGAAAATAATTTTTATCTTATCAGAGTATATGAGTAAAGTTCAGTTTCGAGTGCATTATGAGTACACAGTGCTTTTCCTGTCCCTTAAAGCTCTTTAAACTAGGGCTGTCAATCGATTAAAAAATATATTCTAATTAATTACATACTCTGTGATTAATTAATCTAAATTAATCGCATATATAATTTTTGCTGTGAAAGTATTTTAAATATTTAAATTCAAATGAATCATTGAATAATCAGCATTAGTGACATTAAAGTTCAAAAACTCTTGTATTATTATTATATAATAATGGCCATAATAATCTATGATATGACCTAAATGCTGAGGAAATAAATTCAAAATTGCTTTTTTTTTTTTTTCACATACAAGGTATTTCAGGCCACAGATATAACCTAGCGGACACAATGAAAATAAATTAACACTCCCCTCAATATCAACACTATTTCTTTGCATTGATGTGCGACTTTAGAGTTGATGAACTCCGGTGATATGCAAATTCCTTGCTGCAGACATTGCAGAGGACTTTTAATCAACACTTTATTTTTATCAACACCATCAGGCCGTTTTTTAAAAGTAAATGTTCCAATCAATGATCTAGGCAGGACATTTCCTTCTCTTTCCTTCATTTTACAGTCTAATGGTTACTGACTAGAACGGCTCGGGGTCATACGGAATCGATTAATCTGCGTTATTTTTTCTCAAATGAATTAATCGAAATTAATCAGTTATTTTGACAGCCCTACTTTAAACACATGCCGAGAACCACTCACCTCGGCCACTGGACACAGATCTCCTTTCCTGGATTGGAGGTTGTCCAACTCCTTCAGTTCTCTATCAGTATCTCTGTATCTCTAACAACTCTGGAAAATAAGCTAAGCCCTCACAGGCTGGCAAACTGCATGATGAAAAACTGAAAAGGAGGGCAGCAAATCTGCTGTAATACAAGCTCCCCCTACGCCATCACACTCTTATCTTCTTCAAACAGACACACCAAAGAATGCAGATAACACTTGTTAACCTGTAATCTAAAAGAAATCACTCAAAGCATTTTTTTTATATATTTGTTTATATTGTTATGTACATAAACAGTATATAAACAGTTGAACTTCTAACACTGTTCTGGTCAAAAATGACCGATTTACACATTCCCTGTACCATAAATATGCCATTTTTCATCAGATTGCCTCAAGACCTTCACTTCACAAAAGACACTTGAACACATTAAATTCATTGTGACTAATTTCTTTGAATTTTGAGTGATTTATTCAACTTGGTCACACTTTTTTTTGTTTACGGTCAAAAATGACCGCCATAGGAGGGAAAGAGTATAATTTTCATCCAGGAGTTGAAAGACATCTCAATACACACACTCCTAATATACACACTTCCCTGTGCGTGTGTGCCCATTCTACACATGAATCATACTTTCTACAAGAAAGCTTAGAGTAAATTATGGGAGCCCAGTGTTTTCTTGTACTAATGTACTTCTCCCCCAATGTGAACCGTACCTGCCAAACAAATCAATCTTCAATGTTTGCACACACATGCATGCATGCACACACATATAGACATATATGTACACACATGGTTCATGTTGTCAGTTCATGTTATCATGTTGCCACTTGTGCATGTGAACCACCAATGTTCGCACACACATGCATGCACACACACACAGAGAAACACCCACACCCACACACAAACAGACACAATACACACACACACACACACACACACACACACTAATTTGACTCCCTTTACTATCCAAATGCAACTGCAAGAAACATGTCTGCAATGACTCACAGTCATTCTGCTGCATTCAGGAACTGTGCAGGTGTCTTACGACACAACATTTTCTGAAGTGTGGAAAGAAACAGACATACACAGGCATAAACAGACAACATTTTCGCTCATTTGTACCATAACAGACTCGCACATGGCCATACCAAATAAACTAGTGGTAGTAGGGAAGCAAGTGTATTTAGGCTAGTGACAAATGGTCAGAAAGGGCTTTGGTTTTTGAGATGCCCTTACCGGAGGTAGAACTAAACGCAACAATGTTTTTCCTCATCTCTAAGGTCTCCCATATATGAAATGGATTCTTGGCTAAAAATATTTTACTGCTATAGTAAATATATTTTACTGCTATAGTTCAAAGGGGAACATGAATGTGCGATCTCCTTCCAGCCCAGCTTCTTGGCCTCTTTTATGTGTGCTATTGTGTCCCCTTGACAGATTGACAAGATAGGCTTTTATATGTGTGTACAGCTATGTGAAACACTCCCAACACTGGGAATAACAGAGGAAAAGAGTATTGACTGTGACCTCTGACCTGACTGTGAAGTGTTGATGGAAGGCCAACATAGAGACAACACAGTCACACACACACACACACACACACTCACACAATTACCCCCACACACACACTCACAAGCAAAAACAAACACACAGATAAGCACACATAATTCATCATTGGTGGAATGATCTACCTACATTCTAGTGACAGCTTTAGGATCTTCCAAAAAACATCTAAAGAATCTATTCACCTTGTTTCCAATAACATAATACTGTATTTTGTTTCCTTATACATGTAGAGTCACAGTTTGTATATGTTTATTATTGTTATTGATTATGGTTGCTGTTCTGTTAAATTCTATTTAGACCATTAATAGTATTGCCCTTAATTTCACTATAAACTACTAATTTTAATTAGCCTGGATGACAGCCGAACTTAGCCCCGCCTACAACATTTGAAGTCGGGAAGTTCGGTCTGGACTTGTTGCATTGTGGTAGCCTAGAAATCTAGACGCGCCCCTAGCGGCAGCAAATCAGGGCTAGTCTAGCAACTCTCCTTGTGAGCTCCAGAAATCGAAACTCAATCAGGCCAATGAAATCGTGTATAGAGTCGTTAGGTGGGCTTAACATAATGATTGATGGCAGAGTTGCAACGGTTTGGCTTGAATTCCCTGCTACTTGAAAACAAATAAGATGGATGTTGCTGTTGGCGAACAGTGTGACCGAAGTTAAGCTTTTATTAAGTTGGCAAGCGTTTGAACTAGCCAACTAGCTCCGCTGGTGGGAAACGCATGGTACTCATAGCGCTGCCGCTGTCCTATTGCGTGCAGAGGGAATTTGAAAGACAACTGATCATCCCGCCCATCGGACTGAGCACTGCGAACGGTGAGTGCCCAGACCCTACATTTTAATGTGGGTCTGGCTCGTCAGGCTAGCATTGTGGAGCAACTATGCCCAAACCAGAGCTGTTTGGACCAATCAAATTGGGCTTTGTACCATGATGGACAGATGAGCAACAGTGCATCGTCTATCACGTCATCTAAGCACACTTAGGTTGATTTTGTTTGCAACAATATCGCTGTGGCTAGAACCCATATGGAAAAATGCAAAAAAAGAAGACCCCATATGCATATTATTTCCATGCAGTTTGGCCTTTCATTTACACAAAAACTGAGTTTTTATCACAGAAAATGCTGAAAATGTCGGCCAAAGTGGATATGTGGGAAAACTCTGATTTCACTTTCATCAAGGGCAAACAGCGGGTTTACATTGTGACATGTTGTTCCCTCGTTTGTTTGAAATCTCCGATTGGCCACCTGTTTGCAGTTTGCGACACCCTTCCCCAGCTGTTGATTGCATGTTTGTAGCATCGGTGTGAACGGAATTATTTTTAAAAACGAAGGAGGGGAAATATCCGTTTTTCCGAATAGCCTGTCACAATTATAACATTTTTACTTATCTCTACCAGGGGTATCAGTAATTCTGGAGGGTTGCCCACTGTGCAAAAGCATTTGGGCTAATATAGGCCAGTATTTCTCAAAGTGTGGACCGCGGACCACTAGTGGTCCACAAGCTATATTTAATGGTTCTCGAGTAGATGTGGTAAAATATCATATTTTATATCAATGTATATCAGTGTCTTATATCAGCTGCCTATGCCCAACTCCAAATCAAAGTTGTGAGTGTGTGTGAGTTGTGTATGTTAATCCAAACAGTTTTATTTACATTGTTTGTTTCATTGTTTGTTTGTTGACAGTCTTCAACATGCCAACAGTTTTGCGACACTGCCTACGTGTCTACTAGCCTGGATACCAGACGATCTGACTTTGCAGAGAGTCTGGCCTAGATCCATTGGCAAACGTTTATTTCCTGGTTGGTGGACGCTTGTCTGAAGTTAACATTTGGTAATGACGTATGTTAACCACGGGGGACACAACGATAACGATAGGCTTGCAACTTAAACGTTATCGTTCTCAGGAACGCCCTCTGTTCGCTGGTTGGTTCGGAGACAAGTTGGCGAAATAAACGAAGTGAATAAGACCTATTTCAGACGGAGTACTGTAGGGAAATGTCAATGAGCGGAAGTACGTAGACAGGCGGAGTCAGTCTATGTGTCTACCAGTTTACATTTTCAATTTACAGTTATTCTCAGTTGCTTTGGTACATTTCTTCAATCATCATTATATTTGCACAACAGTTTTTCAAAACAATTAGAGCAAACTGCACTGCATAGTAGATTACCTGCAAAAGTGTATCTCGTATCTCGGGTTGATTGCAAGATAGTACATGTTTAAAAGTTTTTTTTTCTGTTGACATTGTGACAGTAAGAAAAAAAGGCTTTTACAGCATTGTGCAAATGAAAAATGGCCAATATACAGTAAAACACCCCTTAGTCAGAGCTGTTCACCACTGTACATCTTTCTATACCTCCTGACATTCCTGTCTGTCAGGTCATTTGTCATTTTCTAATAATGGCCTAAACTAAATAATGGCCTAAACTAAACTAATGCTGATAGGATCACGTTTCTTATTCAAATGGAGACCTGGTTAATGATTGAATTGAAGCCACCAAATTGTCTGAAAGAACTTTGAGCCTTACCTGTAGATGTAAGGTGTATCATTGTTTGCTAGACCTATATGACATACACAAACACACACACACACACACAGACACAGTTCTCTCTCATATGCAGCTAATGTGTATATCGTTGCTGTAGCAACCTGTCCTTTCTTCTCCTTTCTGTTGTTCCTATTGTCTGTCTGTCTGTCTTGCCCTGAAGAACACTTTGTAATCGAGATGTGTCAGTATTACAGTTTTTCTCAATTGCTAAAATGCACATAAAGAAACTGGGATCCACTTGATTGTGTAATCTCCTTGGCACAGAGAAGCGTGGGTGGGTGGGTATGATGGGTAGCTGTGGCCTACTGGTTAGCGCTTCGGACTTAACTTAACCGGAGGGTTGCCAGTCGAACCCTGACCAGTAGGCCCTTGAGCAAGGCTCCTAACCCCTCACTGCTCCCCAAGCGCCACTGTTGTTGCAGGCAGCTCACTGCGCCGGGATTAGTGTGTGCTTCACCTCACTGTGTGCTGAGTGTGTTTCACTAATTCACAGATTGGGATAAATGCAGAGACCAAATTTCCCTCACAGGATCAAAAGAGGATATATACTTAATACTTATACTTTCATCTGATGCACTGAAGCCCGGCGTGCTGTGATCAGATCACCGTCATGTGGATGTCTCCAACGAGAGAGCTGCCTGTCCACAGCCGGCTACAGAGGGTCAGTTGGGGCATTCCTTGAGAGCTGTGTGTGTGTGTGTGTGTGTGCTTGCGTGTATGCGCACGATGTGTTTACAGAAACACAGAGCAGGTCAGGCCTGTGAGATGAGTGTGACCAAATTCACTCTTTTCCATATTCATCTGATATCAATCATGATATCTAAAGGTGTTTTCATAGCTACTTTATTCCGTATCATGGGATGAATCCATGTACATTCTGAGCCTGTCCATTGGTTTGTTTGACGTTCATACAGCAACATTTAGAATAGATCAAAACTTACAAACAAAACTCCACGTCTACTCTCACACTGATCAGATCAACACAAAGCAGCATGTGAAGCAAATGAGGATGCACCTTTCTGTGTCTCTGAGGTCGATGTGAGCAATGCCTTTAGGAGGGTAAATTGTAGAAAAGCTACTGGACCGGATGGAATTTCTAACAGGGTTTTGAAATCCTGCGCTGCTCAGTTAGCTCCTGTGTTCACTTATATCTTTAACACATCATTGGCTCAAGAGACAGTTCCTACTTGCCTCAAGCAGTCTGTTATTGTTCCAGTACCGGAAAACAAAGTCCATCATGTCTGAATGACTACCGCCCAGTAGCCCTGGACGTCTACAGTGATGAAGTGTTTTGAGAAGCTTGTGAAAAACATTATCTGCTCATCCCTCCCTGCCTCCTTGACCCCCTCCAATTTGCTTACAGAGCCAACAGGTCTACAGAGGATGCCATCTCAAACCTCATGCACACCACCTTAACTCACCTGGAGGAGGGGAATGGGAATTATGTGAGGATGCTGTTCATTGACTTTAGTTCAGCATTCAACACGATAGTACCTCTCACCTTGGTCACAAAGATGAAGGCCTTAGGACTGAACACCACCCTGTGTCACTGGATATTTGACTTCCTCACCAACCGTTCACAAGTGGTTAGGAGTGGGGGTCTGACATCTGACTCATTAACCATCAGCACTGGTGCTCCCCAAGGCTGTGTTTTTGAGTCCACTGCTGTACAACATCTACACACATGACTGCAAAGCCAACAGTAGTCATACCTCCATCATCAAGTTTGCAGATGACAGTGATCTTGGGCCTGATTAGTAACAACAGTGAACAGTTCTACTTGGATCAGGTTGATGAGGTGGCACAGTGGTGTCAATCTAACAGCTTGACACTGAATATCAATAAAACCAAGGAAATGGTAGTGGATTACAGAAGGCAGCAGCAGAACTACAGTTACACCCCACTAATGATCAGCGGGCAACCTGTAGAGAGTCACAAGTTTTAAATACCTTGGTGTCCACATTACTGAAGACTTAACATGGACTGTTAACACTCAATATGTTCTGAAGAAGTCCAGACAACGACTCTACTTCCTTCGTCAGCTAAGGAAATTCAAAGTTTCTACATCCATCATGAAGGCCTTCTACACTTCAGCGGTTGAGAGTGTTCTAACTGGTAGCATCATCACCTGGTATGGGAACTCCACAGTTAGAGATTGTAGTACTCTGCAGAGAGTAGTGCGCTCAGCTGAACATTACTATAAGAACTCAACTCCCTGCTCTACAAGATATCTATTCCAGAAGAGTACTCCTAAGAGCCCAAAAGATTCTGAAGGACTCTTCTCATCCTAACAATGGATTATTCCTACCGCTGAAATCAAGAAGACGCCTATGTAGTCACAAAGCCAGAACTGAGAGACTCAGGAGAAGTTTTTTATCCCCAGGCCATCCAACTCTGAACTCACACTATACTGACTTTGCACACATTCACTCCTCAGCACTCTCAAACATTTCCCAACTCTGAACTCACACTATACTGACTTTGCACTCATTCACTCCTCAGCACTCATGACCCCACACACACACACACACACACCCACACACACCTACAAGACTTTTTTAGCACTTTTACATCCCTCTCCCTATGCTACAGACCTTTTATTTATTTTCTTATTTCATCACACGCCAAAACACACAAACACACACACACACACACACACACACACACACACACACACACACATATCTGACTTTCTCCAACTTTTGCACACTTTTATTTATTATTTTTTGATTTCTCCTCCATCTACCCACGTCCTTGATTGCCTAGCCTTTCTGCCCCCCACCCCCCCCCCATCCCCAACACACACACTTACATCATCACTGTCATCACTTCACATACATACAGCACACTGCTTGCTACAGTAAGCCTCCTCTACATACTTGCTGCACACTGCCCCCACACACACAGCACATTGTCTTCAGGATCTTCTCCAACACACATCCTTTACATGCTTACAGCACACTGCCCCCACCTACCCACCTACACACTACACACACACACACACACACACAGTCACTGCTCCCTCCCCTAAAGCCACACACACACATCTTCACTGTCATCACTCACATACATTACATACAGTACTCTGCTTGCAATAGTAAGTCCCTGCCCCCCCTACATACACAGCACATTATTTCATCAGGAAGCTTCTCCAACACACATCCCCAACATACTTACAGCACACTGCCCCAATACACACAGCACAGTGTCTCATGAGGAAGCTTCTCCAACACACATATTGCACACTGCCCTCTCCCCACATACACAGCACACTATCCCATCTCCCCTGTCATCCCCAACACACACACCAAGACCCTGGCAGTTGGTTAGCCCCCTGGATCCGGTGGATCTGCCCAAGGTTTCTTCCTTGGTAAGGGAGTTTTCCTTGCCCCTGTTGCTCTTGGGTGCTCCTTGTTGGTGCCCCCACCCAATCCCAATCCTCCCCATCTTTTTATGCAGCCCTTGCCACTTAATCTACTAAACCCCTCTTCTACTGCACTTTTTACCCCCATTAATGCACAAATAGGCTGACACCAGACATAATTTCACTGCATTTCTTACTTCCAGTAACTATATGCATGTGACAATAAACTTCCTTGTATCCTTGTATCAACAAACAGGTGTGCAATGCATGTGGCTCCTTGCCCTCAACGTGCCTTATAAAGTTCAGTAATGTGACATTCTCAAACCCATTGCTTGTTTGCAAATTGTAGTGTGTCAGTTATAAGATAAGATAGGATGAGCCTTATCTTATCTTATATGTCTCTAACATAGAGACATTTGACTTGGGCATCTTTTTTGTGTGATAGAGCAGGCTGGGTAATAAATTGGAAAAGGCCACACAAGAACAGGGCAGAGCTTATTTTTTTCTCCCTGGCTTTTGCCTCTGGATGAGTTTGGTTGTGTTGTGTTATTTCTGTGTTTTGTAGATCCCTTTCTGTTTTTAGGCCATTTGTATAATTTTTTTTTCTTAGCTTACTTGTACAGCACTTTGGTCAACTGTTGTTGGGCTTTATAATAATAAACCTGAACTCTGAAACCTGCTGATGTGATGCAGTGAGGCGCTTGACACACACATGCACACATACGCTTTGTTGACTTTTCATCAGCCGGTTATAGATTAAGTCATAAACATTTGCAAGTGGGTCCAGGGATCAAGTCTATCTTGACTATCTTTATTATGGTAACTCTCCAAGAGCGTTTCCCCATACATCATCAACATTTAAGGGCGGGGGGGGGGGGAGTCATATATGGCCATTTATGACTGCTGCTAGGCAGGGCGCCTGCCACCCATTGTGTCTTGCCCACCCAAACATTCAAGAAGTCAAAGGTTTTTTTCAGTTGTGCATCCAGGCGCGCGGGAACCTATTTTTGACCAGGGGTGCTGAATAACAAAAATAATGGATGTCCGACGATTTCTCATTTTTAGTAGCCTATATTCGAACCTATCCATAACCCTTTTTTGCTATTTGACTCATCATTTCACATACAAAAATATAAATAATGTCAGACAGCGAATTAGTAATTATTTAAAAATATATATATTTTTTAAAAATCTATCTCCTGCCAGCAGGGGGTGCTGCAGCACCCTCAGCACCCCCCTTCGCGCCCTTGTGTGCATCTGCACAGTGTGCAGTCTCAAACTCAACTGGTGGATTCCAAATTAACTTTTTAGGTCACCACTTTCTAAAGTTACCAGCAAATCAGAATTTCCACTAGGCAATTTTTTTTGCCTTCATGATTTCATTTTAGAAGTTTCTTGTATTAAAAAGGAGATTGCGGAGTCAATTTTGTTGGAGTTCGATGCAATGGGAAGATGCAGGATGAATTTCCAATAGGTAGTAATCTATTTGTAAGTTCTAACTTGTATGCGCATCAATTTATTATTAGGCTATAGGCTAGAGTTGTATCCATCTGTAAAGTCACGAGTTAGCCTATCAATAATAACTACAGAATGTAATTCCAGGGAATTACGAGTGCATGAAAATGACGATAGGACAGACATGGTGGTTGCACAGCTTAATAAAAGTTGATAGCTTAAAAGTAGACAGTTTAAAAGTTGAATGTAGATTGGGAGTTGATCACACTAGTTGACTGAAAAGCCCAGGCTGCCAAACAGTTGTGGGCAGAGGACACAATTGGCGGGAGTCATAGCTGATGACAACTGACAGTTGGATTGGCTGAACAGTTAAATAGTTGGATAGTTTAAATGGTTGAAATATTTCATAGGGAATTATTGTAGTGAGGACTTTTATTTTGAAACAGCTTTAGGCAGAGGAAACAGTTGACGGGAGTCATAGTTGATGACAACTGACAGTTGGAATAGTTGAACAGTTAAAAACTTGGATAGTTTAAATGGTTAAATAATTTAATAGGGGATTATAGCAGTGAAGACTTTTATTTTGAAACAGTTGTGGGGAGAGGAAACAGTTGACTGGAGTCAAAGTTGATGACAACTGACTGTTGCTAGAGTAGTTATGGTGGTTGCTATGCTGGTTGCTAGGTTAATGATTGCTAGGTTTTAACTGTGAATGTGGTTGCTAGGCTGTTGCTAGGGTACTTGAAGTCGTTGCTAGGTTGTTGCTAGGGTGTCCATGGTGGCTACTATCAGAAATAAAGGAGTTACTACAGTGGTTTGCTAGTATAATCATCTTGGTTGCTATGGAAACTTACATAGATGCTTAATTTCAATGGTTGCTAAATTGGTTTCTAGGTAGGTGGTGGTTTAATATAGTAGGCTAGAGGCATAGTTGATGATAACTGACAGTTGGAATAGTTGAACAGTTAAATAGTTGGATAGTTTAAAATAAATGATTTAATAGGGAATTATTGTAGTGGAGACTTTTATATAGACTTTTATAACAGTTGTGGGCAGAGGAAACAGTTGAACAGGATCTGTAGTCTTAAGAGAGCCAGATTGTGTGCTTAAAGCCTGAGACAGACAGTTGCTGGAGGTGGCCGGAACCATATGGCTCTGGCCGGAACACTTGGCATAGGATTCTAAGTGCCCTATTGTGATGCCATAATCCGTCCCGGAAAGAGAAGTGAGAAACAAGAAACTTGTTTTAAATGTGTTTCTTACCTTCTAACATCCACATTGTCTACCGAACTTATGCTAACCGCTAATTTCTCCAGCAGAGGGGGAAATCCTGCCAAGTTTCCCTTTAAGTCAATGGGGACATTTTTAATAGTTTTTAATTAATAGTTTAAAAAGTATAAAAGTTACAAATATGAAAAATACATTCCACACCTGTTGTTCTGCCTTCCATAAGAATGCATCCTATTTTGTATGTGATTACCTTATTTCTCATTCCTTTGTGTATGCTGCCACCTTCTGGTCTTTTGAGGTAACTGTTTAGTAATTAAGTACTACTTCCTGTTAACTTCCTGATTCACGCTTCAGTCGACCAACGAAGTTTACACAGATGAACACGGTGCCAGCTATTCTCCATTTTACGCTTGAGCTTTGGACATTATTTGTCTGTAAGTAGATGATTTGTGTTAGAGTAATATTCCTCGCCATATCTCTTTAGTTTTTTTACTTCTGTAACTTAGATATATGTTTTGTGCAAACTTTAGTTAGCTAAGTTATGCTAGCTCGCTGGTCATGTTGTAAACGCTATTCCTAGCGATCTGTATGTGCTGAAGCTATGTGGTTAGCAACATAGCTGACTTGTATTTCATTTGTATTGTAATGTAAAACTTATATGTATTTTCTGTATTGTTTTACAGTTTTACACAAAAAAGACAAAGAAGACAAAAAGTAAACAAATTCAATCAGTCCTTGGATTTATTTGGAGCTTTGTCAAAGTGTTATCTAGCTGTCTAGTTCTGCCTGCTGGTGACGCAGTACGAGGGCAGCATACCTGTCCTAAGTAAGACCTAGGCTACGTAGTTTGAATGAAGTTTCTACATTAAGGTTGAAGCAATTAAACGCGGAAAAAGTGTTAGAAGAAGAATAATAAGAAGAAATCGGATAACAGTAGATTGCAATTTCATGCACTCTAATAAAATAAAAAAGGCCAAACTTATTGTATGATTACTGTAATGGTTTGAACTGCGCTGCGCAGTGACGTCATGGACAGATACGCAATGAAGAGCTAGAGTTGAGCACGGTGTGTGGATGTAACCTGCAAGTTCTAATAGTAAAGATACTAAACGAATTCCAACATCTCTTCATTGAACTATACGCACCACGAACATTACAATTACTATTGTTAAAATAATCAATTATTTTTTTTACTTTATTATTTGTAGGCCTACACATTTGCACTTTTATTATTACATTTTATGATAGTCTAGGTCTACACATGTTTAAAATGTTGAATTGTTTGCTTTCCTCTGTAGGCTTATTTAAAAAAATAAAGCACTGTTTGGAACAGGGATTCAGTTAATGCGTAGAGCAGAGGTTCTCAACCTTTTTCTTTTTTTTCCCTTTTTCGCGGGCTGGGCAGTGAAGTTCTAATGCGCATAAGGTAGGCTATGCTCACCTAATTTGAGCCAGAGCCGCTTGCTCTAAGGTATTCCTGTCCTTCCCAAACTACGTTAAAATAGTGTGTTTAGCAACCATAATTAAAAAAAATCCCGGGGGAGAAATCTCCCTCATCCCAGAACTTTTAAAAAGCTTGAAACACCCCTATAGCCCACGTAGCCTATGCCAGTGTTGTAAAAGTTACGTTTCATGCCGATTTGATAAGGGATGACATAGGTAGGTGGACGTGATTAAGAGGGGCTTTCTGTTCCAGTTTATGTAAAGGTTTTTCTTAGGCTCAATAAGGAGAGAGCAAATTTTGTATTTATTCTGCTAATTTTTGCCAGTTGCTACGTACGCTCATCAATACGTCAACAACACGCCTCTTTATGCAGACAGGACTTAGGGTGTATTCAGAGCACCTCGGAATGACAAGGACCGCCCCCATGGCTACTTTGTTTTTCCGACAGCAAGTGTTCAAGTGCATGCTTTGCCATCAAATGTGTGACAAACACGGATGCCACAACAAAGGTTAAAACCTATTTTTTACAGTCTATGGTTAAAACATACACTCACTAATCCTAAACAAACAACTGTATTTGCTTAAAATATAGTGTAAGATGCTCGTGAAAGAAAGATTTGCAGCTTTTCAAGTGATAAAAAGGGCAAATTCCCAAGTTCACATTAAAACTGTTGGACATGAAAGGCCACATGGACTACAAACGAACTACAACGTGACGACAAAAGTGATGACGAGCCCCTAACTGGGCAACTCTGTTAGCAAAATCTTGCCCCAGTTTCCGACCTCTGACTCACACATTGACGTGAATGACGCGGAATGATGATGTTTTCACTCGGAGAAAGGTTTTTCCGAAGCCCATGAACGCTAGGTAAATCCCCATTTCATGCCCATAGACATGAACTACGACAAACTATCTTGCTCTGCTGAACAATCTTTGATACAACCTCACATACACAAAACGTTAAAAGCCATGTCCTTGAAATGGATTAAAATCGTTTGGTAATGTTGTGTAAGCGACAGCATGTGTAGACAAAAGGCATGTGACCAGCGTTAACGGCAACCTACAAATAGAGGGTATAACAAATGCTCTCCAGTTTTTACCTGCTCCTAGAGTAGGGCTATTCAACTTCATAACCGAGTGGGCCAGACAGGAAAACCACTGGGTCGTTGTGGGCCACTCAAAATACGGTGTTGCTAAAATAACTCCCATTGTGGCTATTAGAGACATGCGTTCATGAGTATCCTGCTACATTTAATGAGTCAAGTCAAATACATTCACACACAAAAAAAAACCACCAATGTATGTGGTGGACATTCTTTTATTCTGAGATACATCAATAGGCTCTCAAAACAATTCCAAACAGACATAAGGTGCTTATAGAGAGCAAATCCATACTGATTATTTGTCAAATAAACCAGTAAAACAGTATTAGGGGATAGGATATATTACCCTGGAAATCCAGAGTTCTCACGAGAGCACAATGGAATTGTCTCTGCGAGACACTCATGGCAAAGAGCAATGATGCACGTTACTTTTTCCCCTTGCATTCCGGGGAACCAGCTAAACTGATGAAGACAGCGCTGCAACGTTGAAGGACAGTACACATTGGTCGTAGTGTTATCCGATTGCGACGAAGTCCGAAAGGAGGAGTAAACGAAGGAGTAAACATGGTCTAGTGTTATCCAATTGCGTGCAGTGAGATTTTTAAATGCATGCTTGTTGCCTGCCCCTCGAGTTGGGCCATTAGGCCTACAATTGCTCTTTGCCAGACCCTTAATCTTTCTAGATTATCAGGGTCTGGATTTTCCAGGCTAGCAATAGATGGCCCTTGTAATAATATTAATGAACATAAAAAAACAACAATAAATAAATAAATAGATAAATAAATAGAGGTAAAGAATCAGGGGGTGTTAAAAGCTAGGGAGAAGAGGTAGGTGTTTAGGTTGGGTTTAAAGCTACTGATAGTGGTGCAGGATTTGACCTTTTATAGTAGAAGGCTATTCCAGAGCTGGGGAGCATAGAAAGCTCTGTCACCTTTAGATTTACCGGTAGATAGTAGATAGTAGTGTGCAAACCTGTCATGAAGGTAAACAGTGGCTACTTTGAATAATCTGTTTCATAAAGCATCTATTTCGAAACATTTTATCCGTTAAAAAATATGTTTCATGTACTATATACTGGCACACATGTGATGATTGGCTATAATGTGTATATCTGAGCCACAGAACTAAGACACTGGATTATTCTTTTTTTTTTGAGAGAGAGAGAGAGAGGGCACACGATTAGAATTGTTGAATGTACCTTTACACTCTCAGAAAAACAATTGACCACTGCTAGAAATTACTACTATTAATTAATAGCAAACACTTTGATAAATTATGATCTAAAATCTAATCTAAAAAGTTGTGTTCCTCTTATTTTCTTCATACCCATATGGACATGATTTTGATTTGGGCTTTGCCCTGGGTCAGTGAGCGACATACAGTGTTACCCACAACTATTTCTAATCAAAGATTTACTGCGCCCTAGTGGACAAAGCCTGCATGGCATGCCTTACAGATTTACTGCCTCCTAGTGGACAAAGCCTGCATAGGATGCCTTACAGATCCACTGTGTATTGATGCATTACAGTGTTTTTTTTTCTGTTTTAACTGTGGATATCACAGATATCAGGGAGCTGCCTCATGAGTGTGATGGTGTTTGGGCAACTATACCCGACTCAAAAAATCAAATCCTGCACTGGGGCCCACTGATTTCTGGTGTTGTGGTCCCCAGTTTGTTGCAAAGGTCAAACATGTAGCTATGATACAGGACACATGATTTAGCGTATTTTAATATTCATAGTGGGTTCAACAGTAATAGAATATTCTGATATATGATATATGAAGTTTAATGAGTTAAATATAGTTCACAGTTGACAGAATAGTTCCATCAACAGCATTATTCACAGTCCACAGAAAGGTTCCATAAACATTTAAGTGAGATCAGTGCCATTCAGACATCTGAGGGGTATTCCAAGTAGGCCTATGTGGTTTAGTGACAAACTTGGGTAAATTGACTCAGAATAAGTTGTAAACCTCCCAGTAGAAAAGCTGTATGATACAGGAAACATGGTTGTGTGTATTTTAATATTCATAGTGGGCTTAACAGTAATAGAATATTCTGATATATGATATATTATAAAGTGATGACATCCAATATAAAAACTGGGAACATAACTAATCCACGTTTGACAGCATAGACAAAACTGGTTTGATACAAGTTTTAATGAGTTAAATTTACAGAAAAAAAATCCATTAACATTTTCAGTTCAGTGCCATCAAAAATAAAGTGATGAACAGACATTGGTGTGGCATAAAGGAAATGGAGTAACAGGGTTCAATATCAACAGCATTTGTTAGACAAGTTCCATAAATATTGTAAAGTGCAAGTTTGTAGGTTTGTTTCTGATCCTTAAAAACAGACATTGGTTTGGCATAGTAAGTGTAACGGTTCATCAATTCAAGGCAAAAGGTGACTTGTCACTTGTACAGTGTCAATGGGTTCATCAACAGCATCTGTTATTTACAGTTCACAGAAAGGTTCCAGCCCCAATGAAGAGATTAAATAAAAAGGAATTAAGAAACATTTTAGAAACTGCTAAGATCAACCCGTTCATTGCAATCAGTAAAGAATCAGGGAGTGTCTTCACAGGCTCAGTAAGACAGAGTTACCGTCATGCAGTTGGTTCTATGATTTCGAACAACTGGTGCATGTCATTTTGTATGTTCCCACCTTGCTAAAATTGCTTGGGTACACTTTGGCTGAGAACAAAAGTGCTTCAGACAGCAGGTGGGCAAATAAGATGGCATAGTAAACTGGGTAAACTCCATAAAAGAGGACTGAGTCAACCAGACGATGGGAAAATGGGACACAGAGTGGCGAATGCAGGTGATGAAGGTGGAGCTCATAAATAAAACATTCAGTCACAGTGTAGCAGATGCCCTGCAGTACTGCAATGAAGAGCTGCACCTTCCTCAGTTCCAGGGGTGTGAGGAGACCGTTCAGTTCATTCAGTCTTCTTGAACAAGGCAGTTGTTCTGGAGAGATACAAAATAATAAATAAATGAATGAAAAGGAATTTGAGAGGCATCTTATTCTTGTTAGGGTAAATGACATGTGATTAATACAGTGTTGGGCAAGCTACTTCTAAATTTTAGTGAGCTAAACTATCAGTTACTCTGCCATGAATAAAACACTACACAAAACTACCACCCAGTCAAATGTATTAGTAGCCTAAACACAGCAGTAGGCTAGTTCACTACATAGGAAGCTACTTTAAATTGTGCTAATTTCACATGACAAGAAAAGTGTAGCTTGTCTGGCTAAGCTTACTTGATAAATAAAAGAAGTTGAGCTATTGAAAAGTTACTTTATTCAGGAAATAGTGAGGCTACCACCAACACACTTAGGCTACAAGTAGCAGCTAGCGATTGCCCAATAGGCTAGTCTGTGCCACTTGTGTAAAATTCACCGCCAAATCTAGTATGATTTATTTCTACAATAGCCTTCTTGTGTCAGTTGTAATCTAAGTCAGTGTTATGGAATATGACTTATCAAGTCTCAGTTCATAGCCGGGTGAACACCGAGTAAACATAGCCTAGCTAGATGGCTAGATAGATTTTCATACAGTAATATCCCAGATTGCTCCTTCTCAGCTCTCTGGTAATATTCTATTCACAAAATACAACCAATAGTACGGTTATGTTAAATCTTACTTGTGAAAAGTAAATCCCCCGAGTATGGTCCGCCAATTTGAGAAGGAACATGCTGCACAGTGCTGTCATCTTGTGTCTTCTGCTGCAACGCAACGAGGAGTATGACCGGTCCAAGATGGCGGCCGCATTTCTTGTTTCCAGCAGCCAATGCGGCGTCTATGTATATTATGTCTATGCCCCTGAGTGTCTAGTGATGAGGCCCTATAGGGGCCTATGACGAGGGGTCAGGCAGGAGCTGCTGGACAGAGGCAGCATATGAGAGCAGAAGGTGCACAAGAACTAAGCCGGTCTAAGATTGCGGAGGCAAAATATTACATTTATTTAGAGCACCTTTAATTATCATTTTAACTGCCAAACCCAAACCTTCAGCACAACGCATTCTCCATTCCTTGGCTATAGGTGGCAGTGTTACCATATCTGCTGCAGTTTTAAAGGCACGAAGAAAAAAAGGTTCAGGGAGTTGTTCTGATAAGATAAACAGTTTTGCTTAAAAACGTTAGTTTGTTGGCAAACTAAACAGCAGTTTTATTGTCGTCACTCGTCTCTATCTGCTCGATCTGAAAGTCATAGCTTGACTTTTTCATCCGTAAATGTTGAACCTGTCACAGTGCGGAAGTTGATGCTGTGTTACCATACAACATCTTGGCTAACGTTAGTTACTGTAGAGTAGGCTAGCCCCCTAGCAAGCAAGCTAGCTAGCTATGAAGGACACGCTTGATCTTCTTCATAGATTCAGCGCGCACCCTGACTCGCGCTGCTGGTACGTGGCCTGGAACCCAAAGGGTACACTGCTTGCTTCATGTGGCGGTGACCGAGCTATTCGCATTTGGGGGAAAGAAGGTAAAGGTCTTAACGTTAGCATACTGATCAAAATCTAACGGAAGCTTAGCTTCCGTCAAGTATCTGGTAGCCCAACATGTAACGTTAACAAACTTACTTTAAGTCATTCTGCTGTGCTCAACTCAGGAGTTAATATTACAGTAACATTATATGGAAACAATGAAAGGTATGCAAATAGTAATCAGTGCAAGTGTAAGCGATGTTTGCGCTTTTCACGTAGGCGAGTCGTGGGTTTGCAAGTGTGTGCTGTCAGACGGCCATCAGCGCACCGTCAGAAAGGTAGCTTGGTCACCATGTGGGAACTACCTGGCCTCTGCAAGCTTCGATGCCACAACGTGCATTTGGAAGAGGAAGAACGACGACTTCGAGGTAAGACACTAATGCATCATTGACAACAGGCCAGGAAAGTTTGGTTGGTTGACATCTTGTTGATTTGACAAACATAACCCAACTTGCTTGAAAGGATCCGACCCTGATCATGGTAGCTCTGCCAGATCCCAGCTGGATCCGTGTCAGTTTGGCAGGACATGATAACTTTATTTGCTACGTGTGTGATCCGCAGTGCTTAACGGTGTTGGAAGGCCATGAGAACGAGGTGAAGTGCGTCGCCTGGTCCCCATCTGGCAACCTCTTGGCCACCTGCAGCAGAGACAAGAGTGTGTGGGTGTGGGAAGGTAACCTCAACCAGAAGTCATCTCACCTTTTTGGACTTAATATGGAGACAGATAGCTGCCTTTATAATGCAAGTGCATAAAGAATGAAAACGAGCGCAGATTCAGGAATCGAGAGAGTAAGTACAGAAACTGACTTAAGTGTTAAACCCATAGATAACGGACAAGAGAGTGTGGGTGCGGGGAGGTAACCTCAACCCCAACTGATCTCACCTTATAAGACTGAGGTGTTGTTGATAATCCCCAAACCATGTCATCGTAATCTTGTGATTCTTAATAGTTAGAAAACATACACGTCATACCATTTTTATTTAAACCCTTGATCTCTAACTCAAGAGTGTTTGTATAGACATATAGACTGATAGACAGACAGTGAACTAATTCTCTCTCCCTCTCCTGCCCCGCTCCAGTGGACGAGGACGATGAGTACGAGTGTATGAGTGTGGTGAACTCCCACACACAGGACGTCAAACACGTGGCCTGGCATCCCACTATGGAGGTAATGTCAGGCCGCACCTCATGAGTCTTGTTGTGGGTTACATGGACATTGTATAAGTGAGAGTCTTGTGTTTGTATGTTTCAATGTGTGTATGGAGCACAATGGTCATTTCCCCTCTGGGTGGAATAAAGTACATCGAATCAAATCTGATCTAATCAAATATAGATAGGAAAGTCAGCTGTCACCATAGATATTAGAAAGCTAGATCCCACATTGGGCTCCAGATCGTACGTAAATAGCGTCGCCATCTTGGTGGGGGCAACAATAACTGGAGGCCAATGGAGGAGCATGTGACTCTGACTGGAAATCAAACAGGCGTCTCTGATTGCGGCAGGTGTTGCTGTCACTCCCCCATAGACAATAAAGGTGTTGCCCCCACCAATATGGCAGCCGCGATTACGATGCCACTTAATAGAACTCGACAGTCCATGAGGGATCTAGCTTTCTAATATCTATGCTCACCACTGGGCTCCAGTGGAATGCACACTCACCACTGGGTTCCAGTGGAATGCACATACTCACCTGAGACTACGTTCTGTAACCCCCCCCCCTCCAGCTCCTGGCCTCGGCAAGCTACGACAACAAAGTGTGCATCTACAAGGAGGAGGACGACGACTGGGAGTGCCGGGCCACGCTGGAGGGCCACACCTCCACCGTCTGGAGCGTGACCTTTGACCCCGCCGGCCAGCGGCTTGCCTCCTGCAGCGATGATCGCACCGTTAAGATCTGGAAGGAGGTGCAGCCGGACGGCGAGGTTCCGTGGAAGTGTGTGTGTACGCTCTCCGGGTTCCACGGACGAACGGTGTATGACGTGGCGTGGTGAGTACCTTGGGCTTCGCTGAGCTTCTGGTTGGTTAGGGAATAAATGACAGAGGTTTTGAGCTACTTCAAGCTTACGGTTTCCTCTGAACCACACATACGTTTATGTGAGACAAGATCAAATGAAGGATGGTTTCAATGCAACATTTTCATAAATGAGGCCTCAGGCCTTGGACTGTAGAAAGCGCCCCAAGGTGTCAGGTGTTGAGGGTTCCTACACAGTATGGAAAACCTGGAAAAGTATGGAATTTGATTTTAGTAATTTCCAGGTCTGGATAGGTATGAAAAAAAAGAAACAAGGGTATGGAGAAATATTTGTTTCCAGACTATTGCATCTGCATTACCAATCACTTCACTCAGGTCATAATGAACCATTCCTACTGCTGTGTAGCTTTATGTGTGTAACTGTCAGTCCATATCGTCAAGATAAAATTACATGGGGATCCTACAGAAAAAAATTCTCCCACAAGGGGACCCTGGCACCAAAACCAAATTGAGAAACCCCTGCTCTATGCAAGTGCCCTACACCATTGTGCACTGGTATGTTTGCGTAGCTCTGCTATTCTCGGCTAAAACACTGGCACTTTTTCCACTAAGACATGGATACTGCATCTGATAAACCGTTACTGCAAACAAAAACATGTGAAATTTTGAAATTAAAAAAGTGTAGGAACCCTGTGTACTGTATGTAACCTGCTCTGTACGAGCTGGCTACTGTTATAGATAGATACTTTATTGATCCCCAAGGGGAAATTCAAGGTCTCAGTAGCATACATACATCACACACAACATGCACTTACAGCAGAAAAAGTAATATACAAATAAAAAACTCCACTGTACAATAGACAGAACATAATCATGATGCTAAAATACTAAATATACTATATAAACTAAAATCAAATAATATATATATATATACATAAATATCTAAATAAATAGCTAAATAAGTAAACAATTGAATGGTCTTCAGATAAACTGATCAGCTGTGTGCTGTCTCACCCTCCCGTCCCTGTCCAGGTGTCGGCTGACCAGTGCCCTGGCCACAGCCTGCGGGGACGACGGTGTGCGCGTGTTTAAGGAGGACGTGACCTCTGACCCCGAGCAGCCCGTCTTCTCCATGAGCGTGCACGTGCCCAAAGCGCACGGCCAGGACGTCAACTGCGTGGCCTGGAGCCCCAAGGAGGCGGGGCTTCTGGCCTCCTGCAGCGACGATGGAGACATCTGCCTCTGGAGCTACAAATCAGAGGATTGATATCCCGATTGGCAGGCTAGAGGACCAATGAACTGTGAACGTGTTGCTGTAACGGAACGTGAGCCTTGCGGGTTGAGTCGGAGTGTAGGCAAGCTTTAAGATCAGTCGTATGCCAAAACCATCAACACCCGTGTGTGAAAGGAATCCCAACTGAGGGTGTAAATGCTCATTTGTTTCAGAGGATTTTGCCATGCCTCATTTAGTATTGTCTCTGCCTCTGTAGGATCAGAACAAGAGCACCTCCTCATATGAAGTTCAACATTTAATTCACTTCACACTTTGTGAACAATCCCTCCTCGTAAATGCTTTTTTCTGGTAGAACTTTTTCCATCATGGCTTTTACATGTGCTTTTCGATTTTTCATGTGATTGTCACGCAATGGGATGAGTTTTGATTAAAATAAGAAATTTAATTACTAATTGTGTGTGGTGAAGAGAAAGCCCAAGTATATTGTTTTTATTTGTTTATTTAGACTGGCATAAAACACTACAAAACAACCATGGCCGATTTCCATTATAAAAAATGCGTTTCACATTTCAAATAAGCATTACTTCTCTCAACTTAGTTACTTCTGTGGTGAAACCAAAGAAGGATTCTGTAGGGATACAACACACCAAAACGTTTTGGGTTTGCAATGTCTGCTCCCAGTGATTACCCCTGGTTTTACACTAGCAAGCGCTATCATCGGCTACATTAAAAACCCACCACGAGCCGCTTCAAAAGAGGTGATTTTATCACAGTCATGTGTGGATTAAACAGGGAAAAGGAATAAGACAAGCAGTATTTCACTGCCCCACAGCTCACTGGCTTATATACAAAATACAGACAGCCATTAAAGGACGACGCCATTTCTCTGCTCCCAGATCAGCCTGAGACACGTGTACGAGTCTCCTTGACTACGCCCTGGGCTCGGACAGGGCGCGTGGCCTGACTCCAGATCAGTCGGAGTCGCTCTCGCCCTCGCTGTCGGCCTCCTTGACGTCCACGCTGAACTTGTACTCCTGGTCACAGCCCATGTAGGCGTCGCTCATGAAATAGAGCGTGTAGTTGTGGACACCCTGGACCGGGGCCACAAAGTCCAACTTCACCTGCAGACGAACACACACCACACGGTCAGGGTCAGACATTTCAGCCCTCAGGTTACCTGTTTAAATGGACTACACCTAAGCTTCACTAGACCAACCACACACTCAGGTTTCCTGTTTAAATGAACTACACCTAAGCTTCACTAGACCAGAGACTTTCTAATGAGGAGACAGCACTCAAAAAAACTGTTGTCTACACATATCCCAGCCCTTCCGCGACAAAACACCGACATGTGAATACATAGAGCCAATCGTGGTGTGTTGTGAATACATTAAGCCAATCATGTGGTGTGTTGTGAAGACATCGTGCCAATCATGTGTTGTAATCTTGCCACTGGAGCAAGGTTGATGCCGTGAAGCCTTGCGCATGTGTGCCGAAATAGATGCCCGATAAGTGCCCAAAAAGCGTTGCAATATGGCCGCCGAGTGGAGGGACTTGCTCAGGGGCGGCTGAATGCTACTAATGTCCACAGGGACAGGATCAGGTCAATCCCACTGATGAGATGGGAGTTCACACACTGTCTCTCTGTGTATCTAGTGTAGTTTTTATTTTTATTCGTATTTAGGACAGACAGATTTTCTACCCTCAGGTCATCTGTTTAAAGGGACTACACCTCAGAGTTTAAATATGTGCTCCTAAGATCAGCTCGACTCCAATAACCACAGTCATACAAATGATCAGTTCATTAAGCAACATGGCACGAGTGAGAGTAGGGTTGTAAAACGCGCGTGTGTGCGTGTGCGTGTGTGTGTGTGTGACTGACCTTGGCCTTCTGTTGCAGCGTGAGCCTCTTGATGGAGATTAGACTGTTGGACTTGGGGTCTCCGATCACCACCCACCAGCCTTCCTCACGTTTCTATGGCAACACACGACAAACAGCATTCAGCAGAGAACACAGCAAAACTATTACATCCAACTCCAACACCCAACTGAATAATCTGCAGAACTGGCAAACATTTATATATTTACTGAATAATCTGTATAACTGGCCAACATTTAATAATCTGGAGAATTCACACATGCACATATTAATGAAATTATCTGCAGAACTGCCCTACATTTATTTATATTTTTACTAAACGATCTCAGCATTTACATATTCACGGAATAATCTAAAGAACTTCCAACCATTTGTATGTTTACTATATCACAAAAATAGAAAATAATGGAAAAGTCTGCCCAGACAGAGATTAAAGACTCAGGAAACTAGTGATGGGGACGAGACCGCCTATGCCGAGTCCGAGTCAAGACCGAGTCTTTGAAGGGTCGAGACCGAGTCTGTTGGTTTTCAAATACAGTCGAGTCCGAGTCAAGACCGAGTCTTTGAGGAAGCAAGTCCGAGTCGAGACCAAGACCATAAAACATGTCAGTTTTCATATTCATAATTTCATATCACCCCAGTTAATAATCAACCATTAGGCCTACAGACTCAGCTAGATTGGGAATTGTTTAGAAGAGCAGTCTTAACGTCTTAATATGGACTATGCTGACCTACAGACACTCACCGGCAGCAGAGCCATAGAGATAAATAAACGGCTCTGACGGCAGTATCTTTGCATTGCACCATGGGATGTCATTTTCAAATAATGCCGGTCAACATTGCATTTTATTATTATTGTTGTTATGTGTTGTGTGTTTTTTTTATAGGAACATAAAAAATGCGTTGGTCTCGAGGACTCGGTCTGAAATTACGAGTCCTTCTCCTCCCACTGTGGTCCGAGACCGAGTCAAGACCGATTCTTTGAAGGAACGAGTCCGAGACGAGACCGAGAAAGCAGAAATTGGTCTCGAGTCCGAGATCGGACTCGAGTACTACATCACTACAGGAAACAATTGCCGCTGTTTTGACTTAATTAGCTGATTAGAGCTCTTCTTGGGTCAACATTTCTGTATTACAAATTCTTTATTCTTATATTTGAGATACTGGATTTTTGATTTTCATGAGCAGTAAACCGTAATCATTAAGATTATAATGATCAACATTAAAACCTTGAAATATTTCACTTTATGTGTAATGAATCTAGGTTATATGAAAGTGTCACTTTCTGAAATATTACTGGAATAAATGGACTTGTCCATGATTCTCATTTTTTTGAGATGCACCTGACCTGTATAATCTGCAAAATTTGAGCCATCAAGCATTAATGGTAGTGCTGTCAGCTGGGGGAGACAGAAAGGGACAAACCACAAGTGTGTGTGTGTGTGTGTGTGTGTGTGTGTGTGTGTGTACACTGACCTGAGGGAAGAATGGTGCAATGACTGGACCAGTCACCTCCTCCTCTCTCTCCAGCTGCACCAGAACCAGAACTGGACCACCACTGAGAGAACACACACACACACACACAGGCATTAAATACACACATACAGACACACACACACACACACACCTTAAACACCCACACAAAATAAACACACACACAAACAAACAAACATACATACAACACTAAAAAATACGCACACTACATAAACATGCAAAACACACACATACGCCCTCCATCATAACCACACATAACAGTGTGCGATGTCTGACCTTTTGACGATGTCCTTGTCGGCCACCTCGTAGGACAGTTCGATGTTGGGGTAGCGGTTGCAGAAGCGGGCCACATCGGCCATTTGGCCGTCCGACAGCTGCAGCAGCCCGTTACGCTCGTCATCCTCCAGCTCCATGATGTCAAAGATGCTCTCCACGCCCTGACACACACACGCACACACACGTGCGCACGCACACACACATGCACACACACACGCACACACACACACAAAAAAACGTAAATACTTCTCCAGCTTCGAAC
>NC_063193.1:30201019-30208519 GCF_017589495.1 Alosa alosa
CCTGGATGTGCAGCTCCAGCGGTACAGGTCTGACGTTGGGGTGGAAGTTGAAGGTGGCCGTGGTGCTGCACCCCAGCCAGTGGGCCACATCTTTGGCGTTGGCCAGCGACGAGCTCAGAGCAACGATGCGGATCGGCCGCTCGATCTGGGACGAGATGTAGCGCATCCGAGAGCAGATCACCTCCAGCACCGGCTGCAGAGACACACACACACACACACACACATATATAATGAAATTACGGAGAAGAGAGTGCAAGATGACAGAGCAAGCCCAAAAGAGTACACATGCTCATGGAAGTGAATTAACATTAATCTGTAAACGGCTGTAGAGAAGAGTGGCAAACACCAGTGTGGCTATCTATTCTGAGTGTGTGTGTGTGTGTGTGTGCCAAGACAGTACATATGCTCATAAAAGTGAATTAACATTAATCTAATATAGATAAGATTTATTGTAAGCTTTATTGATAGATTTGACTGCCACTCTGTAGATAAGATCTATTCTGAGTGTGTGTGTGTGTGCCAAGACAGTACATATGCTCATGAAAGTGAATTAACATTAATCTAATATAGATAAGATTTATTGTAAGCTTTATTGATTTATTTATAGATTGTATTTGACTGCCACTCTGTAGATAAGATCTATTCTGAGTGTGTGTGTGTCAAGAGAGTACACATGCTCATGAAAGTGAATTAACATTAATCTGCACTGTAAGCAGCTGTAGATAAGAGTGGCAGTCAAGTACAAACACAAGTGTGGTTATCTAGAGTGAGTGAGTGTGAGTGAGTGAGTGAGTGAGTGTGTGTTCGTACCCCGTTCTCTCCCCCTATGAGGTGCGTCTCGTCGATGATGAAGAGGCTGACGTTCTGCACGTTCTTCCTCTGCTTCCAGCGGCGTGACAGGATGTCCCACTTGTCAGGCGTGGAGACGATGATGTCACCCTTGCCCAGCAGCTTGAGGTCAGTGCTGGTCTCGCCCGTCAGCAGCACCACCTTCTTATTCAACGCATCCTGGAACTTCTGGTGCCAGTCCACAAACACCTGACACACACACACACACGTTTAAGTGAGATATAAGGAGTGTGTGTGTGCGAGACAAAGAGTGTGTTTGCGTGAAACAAAAAGAGCAAAGAATTGCAGTATGCAACGTGTATGTGTGTATGTGTGTGTGTGTGTGGCCAAAAGCTGGTAAAATATGAAAGTGGCTGGTAGATTTCAGATACAAAGTAATAATCTAATATTGAATGGCTGGTAAATCTGACCGAAACTCTACCAGTGGCTGGTACACATTTTCATAATTTAATTACCACGCCTGGTGTGTGTGTGTTACTGTTCCACCCCTGGTGTGTGTATTTGTTATCTGTTCGACCCCTGGTGTGTGTGTGTGTGTACCTGTTCAGCGAGGGCCTCCATAGGCGTGATGTAGACACAGCGTCCCTCTGCGTTGTGCAGCAGCATCCTGAGGATGGCAAACTCCGCACAGATGGTCTTGCCACTGCCAGTGGGGGCGCCCACAAACACGTTGTCATCGCTGTTGTACACCGCGTTAAACACTGCAAACACACACACATTATCATCACTGCCAGTGGGGGCACCCACAAACACGTTATCATCGTTGTTGTACACCGTGTTAAACACTGCACAAACACACACACACACACACACTTATCACTGTTGTACACAAACACACACACACACTTATCACTGTTGCACACACACACACGTTCATAGTCTGCAGGGACACACACACAGGACGCACGTACCCTGTGTCTGGATGGGGTTGAAGAAGGGGAACTTGTTCTGGTAGAGGCTCTCGAAGGCGGCGTTGCGGAGGGCAGTGACGGGCAGCGGCTGCAGGTCCAGCAGCTCAGTGGGGGGAGGGTACTTCTCCGGTAGTAGCAGGTGACGGAACGACACGGGGAGCTGCGTCTCACACGCTGGACATCACGACACACACACACACACACACACACGCGATATGCATTACAAAAAACATGTAGTACAGATTACACTCACTGAAGGAGTTTCGACTCAGAAATCACCCTTGTTAGTGCTGCACTCTAGGAATCAAACCCTGCTCAGAAATGACCCTTGTTACGGCTGCACTCCAGGAATCAAACCCTGCTCAGAAATGACCCTTGTTACTGCTGCACTCTAGGAATCAAACCCTGCAGAGAAATGACCCTTGTTACGGCTGCACTCCAGGAATCAAACCCTGCTCAGAAATGACCCTTGTTACTGCTGCACTCTGGTACTCAAACCCTGCAGAGGTTGAAGAGAGACTGCAAAGAAAAATAAACAGCTTGTATGTGAATGTGAGACACATGTATGCGTGCGTGTGTGTGTGTGTGTGTGTGTGAGAGAGAAAGACTCACATAGCCAGCGGTCAGACACCACGCGGATGAAGTACTGCGGGGGCAGCGGCTCAAACACAGGGACGAAGAAGGTGACCAGGTGCTCGTCCTGCGCGTACTTGGCCTTGAGCAGGAAGTACTCGTGGTGCAGCACCACCTCGCTGTCCACGTCCTCCACCAGGATCCAGAAGGCCTCTGATGAGCCGTGCACCTGCATCCGTCACCATAGCAACACGTCAGCAAGGCCAAGAGGAGCAGCATCACCTCAATGATAACTTACTACATACAACAGCTAACATGGTGTAATAATATAATATATATATATAATATAACATAATATAATATAATATAATCTACACACACAGTATCAGGTCTACATGTTTATCTTATTCAGGATACCCCAGTGACAACTCACTACACACAACTAACTAACATGGTGTAATATATATGTGTGTGTGTGTGTGTGTGTGTGTGTGTGTGTGTGTGTGTGTGTGTGTGTGTGTGTGTGTGTGTGTGTGTGTGTTTCCCACAGAATTAAATTATATTTGTGGTGGTAAGTTTGCAGAATTAACTTGAATGCAACAGTTTTTAACAAATTAGCGCAGCGTGGCTATGATGCTAACCAGATTTAAGCACAATTTAGTACAACCTGGAAAATCATTGTGTGGTGGTCAATGTTGATATTGTGGTGGGCCGCCACAAATAAGTCAATGTATGGGAAACACTGGTGTGTTTGTGTCCTCACCTTGTCGTCCCACTGGAAGTCAGGCGTGATGGTCAGCTCTACTTTGAGCGTGGAGCGTGTGATTGGCTGGATGTGCACGGCCAGGTCCAGCTTGGGGAACTGATGCAGGTACTTGTGGATGGTCTTCCCCATCTTAGGCATACGGATCAGCTCACCTGTGGGTGGACACACACACGGATTAGCTCTCCAGCAGGTGGACAGGGAGGGCCAGAAGGGTGAGAGCTAACCAATAGGGAGGCTCAATTCACACACACACACACACGATGTGCATTACAAAAAACATGTAGTACAGATTACACTCCACACTCAATCAACTCAAGCAGGACTGAAGGCAGGACTGCTGCACTCTAGGACTCAAACCCTGCAGAGAAATGACCCTTGTCATACACACACACACACCATGTTTATGTCCTGAGATGAAAAGCACATTTGTATGGGTGTTCATATGATCCACAACATCTTGATGATGCACTTGGCCTCTGGCCCTCTGCTGTAAGGTTAAGAGGGAGTTATAGGAGCCATCATCTCACAGTGTTAAAGTGGGCGGAGCGGGACCATGGGGAATTGGAGTGTGTGTTGAATCCCAGTGGGTTTGGGTAGACTAGTACAGGGCCACACACACACACACACACACACACAGACAGACACACACAGACACACACACACAGACAGACACACACACACACACACAGACAGACACACACAGTGCAGTCCTACTCACCAATCTCATTGTGGTTGAGGTCATAGAGGCGCTCGAAGGGGAAGTTCTTCTTCTCAATCTTCTTTATGACCTCCTCTGGAAGCTTCCGGAACTGCCGCAGAGGAGACATGGACAGCCACCTACGGGCATACACAGGCAAGGGGGTCAACAGGACTCGTGCACACACACACACACGCACGCACCAAATAATGGAGATTCCATTCTTGCAGAGGTTCGTCAGAAGATCCAAGCTCAAAGACTACAAGAACCAAGCTCACATTCTCTTGTCGATCATCTTGCAGAGGTTCATGGTCTTGTCCGTCAGCTGGGCCCAGCCTCTACTCAACACAATCTCAAAGATGGCCCTCATGAGACGGCCGGCACTCTAGCAGAGAGAACACACAGGTTAACACACACACACCCACAAAATCTCAAAGATGGCCCTCATTAGACGGCCGGCACTCTAGCAGAAGGAGACCCTAACGGAACAATACTACTACTACAGTAGATACTACTACAAAAGGATGAGAGCGCAGAAGTTAAACTACTCCAAGTAGTCAAAGAGTAATTGGGAGCAGACCAGGCAATCACTTTGTAGGCATCAGAGCATCAGTGAGTTCACTTTGATGGGGGTTGCTAAGGGTAACCAGGTAGCTCCAGGAGTCTGGCGCTGCAGTGCACACGTACCTGTGTGATGTACACCATGTCAGCCATGAGGGCAAAGCCTTCCAGCTTCAGCTGAGAGATGTAGGCCTGCAGCAACACGTTGATCTGCACACACACACACACACGGTCATGACAGGAAACACTCACTGACACTCACTATATATATATATATACATACACTAGGGCTGTCAAACTAACTGATTTCGATTAATTAATTTAATTTCGATTAATTAATTTGAGAAAAAATAACTGATTAAAAAAAAATTACGCAGATTAATCGATTCTGTATGACCTTTGACCCTGAGCTAGTCAGTAACCATTAGACTGTAAAATGAAGAAGAGAGAAGGAAATGTGCTGCCTAGATCATTGATTGGAACATTTACTTTTAAAAAACGGCTTGATGGTGTTGATAAAAATAAAGTGTTGATTAAAATAAAGTCCTCTGCAATGTCTGCAGCAAGGAATTTGCATATCACCAGAGTTAACTCTAAAGTCATCAAGGCAAAAAATAGTGTTGACATTGAGGGGAGAGTTAATTTATTTTCATTGTGTCCCCTAAGTTATATCTGTGGTCTGAAATGCCTTGTATGTGAAAAAAAAAAAAACTTCCCAAGAACTTAAATTCATTTCCTCAGAATATTAGGTCTTATCATAGATTATTATGGCTATGATTCTTTTGAACAGTGAAAATAATAATACAAGAGTTTTGAACTTTAAAGTCACTAATGCTGATTATTCAATGACTCATTTGAATTTAAATATTTAAAATACTTTCACAGCAAAAATATATATGAATTAATTTAGATTAATTAATCACAGACTATGTAATTAATTTGATATTTTTTTAATCGCATTGACAGCCCCTAAAATATATACACACACACACACACACTAACTGATTAAAAAAATTACGCAGATTAATCGATTCTGTATGACCTTTGACCCTGAGCTAGTCAGTAACCATTAGACTGTAAAATGAAGAAGAGAGAAGGAAATGTGCTGCCTAGATCATTGATTGGAACATTTACTTTTAAAAACGGCTTGATGGTGTTGATAAAAATAAAGTGTTGATTAAAATAAAGTCCTCTGCAATGTCTGCAGCAAGGAATTTGCATATCACCAGAGTTAACTCTAAAGTCACACATCAAGGCAAAAAATAGTGTTGACATTGAGGGAGAGTTAATTTATTTTCATTGTGTCCCCTAAGTTATATCTGTGGCCTGAAATGCCTTGTATGTGAAAAAAAAAAACTTCCCGAAGAACTTTTAAATTCATTTCCTCAGAATATTAGGTCTTATCATAGATTATTATGGCGATTCTTTGAACAGTGAAAATAATAATACAAGAGTTTTTGAACTTTAAAGTCACTAATGCTGATTATTCAATGACTCATTTGAATTTAAATATTTAAAATACTTTCACAGCAAAAAATATATATGCGATTAATTTAGATTAATTAATCACAGACTATGTAATTAATTCGATATTTTTTTTTAATCGATTGACAGCCCTAATATATACACACACACACACACGTCCTTTTCCTCCTGTGCAGGAGCGGTCTCCCATGGGCCTACCTTAGCGCTGGGCTCCTCGATACTCTCCTTCACGGGGATGGGCACTCTCTCCAGCAGCTTCTGCAGCTCCAGCTTCTCTTCCTGAAAACACACACATGACCATTAGAGCTGCCAACAGACATACACTAACCAAGACATACATCCGCACCAGAGCGCGCACACACACACACACAAAGGCTGACGCATTTTTAACCAAAGCGATATTGGATGACCATTATAGCTGCCAGCACCTACACCCACCAAGACCAATCGTGTGTGTGTGTGTGTGTGTGTGTGTGTGTGTTACCTCTCTGACGGTGATGTTCCTGAACTCGGAGGAAAGGGAGAACGAGGAAGGCTTCGATCGCTCAGGGTGGGCTTCAGCAGCTGGTTGTAGGTCATGATGGAGTCGTGGGTGATGTAGAAGTGACTAGCGATGCGGCCCAAGTCCGTCACCTGCAACACACACCATTTAGAATATTATAGCAACACACACCGTTTAGATTATAGCAACACACACGTTTAGAATATTATATTTTTTTATATATATATATATATATATATATATATATATATATATATATATATATATATATATATATATATATATATATATATATATATAGCAACACACACCATTTAGAATATTATATATATAGCAACACACACCGTTTAGAATATTATATATATAAAAATCAAGCAGTTTTTAAGTCTTCAAAGCTTATGTTATGTTTTACTGAAAAGTCTAACAGGTGACAGTGAGAATGTAAAAGAAAGGATCAAAACAAGCGTCTTTACTGGACCATGTCTCAACAAACCAACGTGCCCCCACAACGACCAATGAGAATGGCCCTCAGCTGATGAGGTTGTTATTAAAAGACTAACAGGCGTGCATAGCGACCAATGAGAATGGCCCACAGCTGATGAGGTTGTTATTAAAAGACTAACAGGCGTGCATAGCGACCAATGAGAATGTAACAGCTGATGAGGTTGTTATTAAAAGACTAACAGGCGTGCATAGCGACCAATGAGAATGTAACAGCTGATGAGGTTGTTATTAAAAGACTAACAGGCGTGCATAACGACCAATGAGAATGTAACAGCTGATGAGGTTGTTATTAAAAGACTAACAGGCGTGCATAACGACCAATGAGAATGGCCCACAGCTGATGAGGTTGTTATTAAAAGACTAACAGGCGTGCATAACGACCAATGAGAATGGCCCACAGCTGATGAGGTTGTTATTAAAAGACTAACAGGCGTGCATAACGACCAATGAGAATGTAACAGCTGATGAGGTTGTTATTAAAAGACTAACAGGCGTGCATAACGACCAATGAGAATGGCCCACAGCTGATGAGGTTGTTATTAAAAGACTAACAGGCGTGCATAACGACCAATGAGAATGGCCCACAGCTGATGAGGTTGTTATTAAAAGACTAACAGGCGTGCATAACGACCAATGAGAATGTAACAGCTGA
>NC_063193.1:30216019-30223519 GCF_017589495.1 Alosa alosa
GCTGACAACGCTTGTTGGCCATGAAGTGGCTTCCCTGGGTGAAGGTCAGGTCCTCCAGGTCCAACAGCTGCCGTGGGGCCACAGACTAGGATCACAGAGACACACACACACACACAGACGGACACACACAGACGGACACATACATACACACAAACACAGAATTAATTCAGCAGTTGGCAATAATCTGCAAGTAGAAAAGTTTCTCTGTGATGGATGATGTCAGATTAGCTGATGTTCAAGTGCTGTGACTGAGTGAGGTCGGTAGGTAGGTAGGTGTGTGTGTGTGTGTCAGAGAGAGAAAGAAAAAAACAAACAAAAACAAACACTCACCTGTCCATGGTCGACATCCATCGACTCCATGTCGTCCACTCGAGACTTCCTCACCCTCTCTCTGCGAGACCTCTCCTCCTGCAGGACAAAGCACACACATGCTAGTCTGCTTGGCCATTCACACACACACAGACAAACATTGTGTGTGTGTGTGTGTGTCCACTCACCCGGATGATGTCCTCCTTCTCGGTCTCCTGCAGCTGGTAGAGCACTCTGGACAGGTCCTGGTCGGCCTCCATCTTGCTGATGATGCGGTCCCTCTCAGCCTCGCTCTGAGCACTGGCCAGCATGGTGCAGTACAGGACTGGGGAGGCCAGAGACATGGACCATTAGGACACTAGTGAAAATAGTGTGTGTGTGTGTGTGTGTGTGTGACCATGGTTAGGACACTAAAAGGTGAAAATAATCAAGTGTGTGTGTGTGTGTGTGTGTGTGTGTGTGTGTCTGACCATGGTTAGGACACTAAAAGGTGAAAATAATCAAGTGTATGCATGTGTGTGTGACCCTGGTTAGGACACTAAAAAGGTGAAAATAATCAAGTGTATGTATGCAACCGTGTGTGCAACTAATATTTATTTTCATAATCAATTAAAATCTGTCGTTACTTTCTTGGTTAATAAATTTGTTGTTTGATTAATAATTGAATGATGGAAAACATGTTGATCAGTGTTTCCCAAAGCATTTCTTTACAAGACAAAAATATTTAGTGTACGGTCATAGGTTGTGTGTGTGTGTGTGTGTGTGACTCACTCATGCGTCTATGCTGGCGCAGGACTCTGATGAAATCAAATGTATTGAAGCCCAACAGCTGCACCAGCTGGTTCTCACACTCTCGGTCATCACTGGCCGTCTAGGAGAGAAAACACACACACGAATACAAGTCAGAAAAAAATACAGAAAACGTGAAAATATGATAACAATGAATGATAACATGATGAATAATGTATTCCAACTAGTCAGAAACAGGTAGCGTTTAAAAAAAAAAAGAAGAAAAAAAAAAAAAGAGTTTTAACACACTGACTGGACGATATAAGTGTCGGACTTCTCAAGTCAATAGGCCGCGACTTCACCGCTCCACGTTTCACAGAGAAACACTAAAGAAGGAGCTCATACCTTCAGGATCTCCAAGACCTCATCAGCCTTCTTCTGAGACACGATGGCGTCATCATAGAAACGGCTCAGCTGTCTCTGGAGCCAGAAGGCGTCGATGTCACGCGGGTGCAGATCCTTCTTCTTAGCACTCATCACGTCACCGGTAGCGCCCAGCTAAACACACACACACAAATAAACAACATGTGACCACGTCAGAATAGAATAGAATCGAATAGAATATCTTTATTGTCATTGTGCATGTACAACAAAATTTGAAAGTACACATGTCAGACAGTAAAAAGAAACTCATTAACATTAAGAATCATGAACAGCATGTTTGTAAAATGATTTGAAGGCAGGAATGAGTCACTGGAGAAATAGTAGTGATGTGTTACAAGTGTAAATATGTATGCTGTGCTAGAGCTGCTATGGGAGGTATACTATATTAATGCCATGTGTGCTACAGCATGGGTATAATGTATGCTATAGTATGTGTGCTATACTTTAATGACTGTAGTACATGTATGCAGTGTAGTATGCGCGTAATGCGTGTGTGTCGTGTGTGTCGTGATGCGTGTGGCGGTCGTGTGTGTGTGAGATGCGTGTATTATTGGTGCATGCGTGTAAGCGTATTGTATTGTGGTGTGTCTGTGTGTGTGTGTGTGTGTGTGTGTGTGTGTGTGTGTGTGTGTGTGTGTGTGTGTGTGTGTGTGTGTGTGTGTGTGTGTGTGTGTGTGTGTGTGTGTGTGTGTGTGTGTGTGTGTGTGTGTGTGTGTGTGTGTGTGTGTGTGTGTGTGTGTGTGTGTGTGTGTGTGACCATGGTTAGGACACTAAAAGGTGAAAATAATCAAGTGTGTGTGTGTGTGTGTCTGACCATGGTTAGGACACTAAAAGGTGAAAATAATCAAGTGTATGCATGTGTGTGTGACCCTGGTTAGGACACTAAAAGGTGAAAATAATCAAGTGTGTGTGTGTGTGACCATGGTTAGGACACTAAAAGGTGAAAATAATCAAGTGTATGCATGTGTGTGTGACCATGGTTAGGACACTAAAAGGTGAAAATAATCAAGTGTGTGTGTGTGTGACCATGGTTAGGACACTAAAAGGTGAAAATAATCAAGTGTATGCATGTGTGTGTGACCCTGGTTAGGACACTAAAAGGTGAAAATAATCAAGTGTGTGTGTGTGTGACCATGGTTAGGACACTAAAAGGTGAAAATAATCAAGTGTATGCATGTGTGTGTGACCCTGGTTAGGACACTAAAAGGTGAAAATAATCAAGTGTGTGTGTGTGTGTCTGACCATGGTTAGGACACTAAAAGGTGAAAATAATCAAGTGTGTGTGTGTGTGACCATGGTTAGGACACTAAAAGGTGAAAATAATCAAGTGTATGCATGTGTGTGTGACCCTGGTTAGGACACTAAAAGGTGAAAATAATCAAGTGTTATTAGTGCGTGTGTGTGGTGCATGCGCAGAAGGCGGTGTGTGGTGTGCGTGTGTAATGCGGTATGTGGGTGTGGTGCGCGTGTGGTGCATGTGTGTAGCACGTGTGTGGTGCGTGCGGTGCGTGTGTGCGGTATGTGGGTGTGGTGCGTGTGCGGTGTGGTGAATCCTTACATTAGCAGAGAGTGCGCAGCCCACGCCGGCCTCCTCCCCCTCGCTGTCTTCATCGGAGCCTTCATCCCTCACCTCGCCGTACTGATCCTCATCACCCTCCTACACACACACACACACACACACACATTAACACATGGATGCAAGCAAATACACAAACACACATCAACATGAACACAAACAAACAGCACGCACGCACACAGTGAACAGAGAGAGCAACGTTGGGGCAAACTTACCTCTTCATCGGACTCAAACTGCACGTTGACTCCGTACGTCTCATCAATATTATCATCTACGAGCAAGAACAGTTCACAGGTCAGTCATGGGGCAAATTTGAAAACCCCCCCTCTACTATTACCCCTCCCCCCCCCTCCCCCCAGCCAGTGTGCATTGCCTCCTCTACATTTCTCAGGTAAGTAATGGGGCAATTTTGAAAAATACTCCTCTGCACTGCCTCAGTGTTCTCACCCATGTTCTGGAGCTCCTTGTCGCCGCCGTAGTCGGAGATCTTCTTGCCCAGGTTGACCAGCACGTGGTAGCGCGTGTCATCGGTGACGCCCAGCAGCTGCTCCACCTCTCGTCGCCGCTCTTTGTCCCGCATCTTATCGCTCTTCAGCACGGCCAGGACCTCGTCGGCCGCACCGCACAGGATGTCACGCGGCTGCAGGGGTGAGGGGGGGTGAGTGATGCTGATCATCTCTCACAAAGATACCCACTTCTCAGAGAGTAGGAGCTCACACATGCACAGGATAACAGTCCATGCATGTGTCCACTAATCTAATTTATCAACACTACCACTACCCATTTCCTCTGCAATGGTTTTCTGTTTTCCAGAACATGCACAACAAAAATATTATAGATATATTATACAATATTATGGCACCTGCAGCTACAAACCAACCACTACTCGTTAAAACATTATCAAGCCTGTGTGTGTATGTACCTGGTCTCCGAGCGCAGCCTGGATGAAGCTGAGCAGGATCTCGTATGTCTCCCTGGTCTCCTTTGTCTTGGGTTTGTAGACAATGCCCACCATGTCGTCGATGCCCTCCGACAGCAGTGTGAAGCCCTTCATCTTGTTGATGTCATGACGATCCTCATCTCGCTTCCTCCGCCTGCACACCATAACAAACACACACTCAGTGTCAGGGCTGGACTACGCCACGTTTACAAGAACTGGTCAAAAGCAGTCACATCTGTCTGTTTGAATACGTAGCCATCACAGGATTCTAACTTAAAACAATAACATTTGCAACAGCACTAACATGAGTAGACCCTGACGACCTGTCAATATGGACCTTCTCAACAGAACCAGTCAACGCAGGGATGCAAGTTATTTGGATAATACTGTTTGTAGTCACAAAAGATGATGTTGACAATACAGAATCAAAACAACACACTATCACAAACAACATCTGCAGAAGCAGAATCAACCCATTCCTAGATGCAGATGAGGTGTTGCGACTCACTTTGCTCGTCTCTCCTCCAGCATCGATGGTTTGGTTCTCTGGGCCTTGTCCCCCATCTTGGTCCCCTCCAGTTTCCCCACGAGCGACAGAACCTCCCCGGTAGGCTCATCGCGACGTGTGCGGTCGATAAGCGAACGGTCCGCTTGCAAGACCAAATTAGAGTTCTGCAGACGGAAAATTAAGCTTTACATGTATACTTTACATCCCTTGAAACATTCTTGGACGCTAGTCTCTAAAGAGTCTCATGGAAGCAGGCACGCTGCAAACGTTTTAGGTGGATAACTCAGTATGTGTGCTCTTGGCGATCCAATACGTAAGCTTAACGTACTGAATGCTTACTGTTTCTGTTAATTTATCCTACACACACACACAACTATATTATAAGGCCCCGAGGCAGTATTTAGAGCATAGCAGATCAATTGTAATTGCGCGTGCATGTTTCATGTATTTCATGATGTGTTAATGGGTTATCTCTGGAAACAATAATACAATGCAAAGAAGCATTTACAGAGAATGAAATTGTACAAGCAAGCTATTTTAGTTAGCCAGCTAACGCTACTGACTGCGCAAGGCTAACATTAGCGGTGCGTAACCAAGTTGGCTAAGTGCTAACAACAATCAACTTGCTGGTCGTTCATTTACAGACCACAAAACAGATCTTCCGAAAATATCTACACAATGCATAACACGCATAATTTTACACGCTTGAGTTTGGGAGCAAGAAACTTACCGCTTTGTACTCGTACTGCAAGCTACGGGCAGTAACATCCGCCATAACTTCGCTGTGTTGGTTCCGTGATCAACACGGCTACAAATTAATAAAGCTAACCTTTGGTTACGTAAGGAATTATTTAAAGTGGTCCACTACAGTTACGCACAGACCTATTATTCCTCCTCTACCGTTTAGGAGAGGAGAAAGTCAATACAAATGTAGATTTTCCACTGTACAACGGCAAAAGATAACTTCTCATAAACCTTCTTCTAAACGTTTCAAACACGCTCGTCTGCACTAACGAATGGAACACATTGGCAAGCTTCCGCTTCCGGATGAAGGGTCAACATGGAACAACATCTCAATCCTGCCACGCCACCTATGGGTGGCCTACCATAGCGTATTATGCGTTTTAGTCACTGCAAATGTATTAAAACAATGAATTTCTCAAAAACTAGATGTACCGCAGAGCGGTACAAAACATAACCGCCGCCCAGTCCAGCACATTTTTTTCACAAAAATAAATCACGCTGAAAGGCCTATATGATTCTAACTGTCTCACTAAATTGCATTATCCACACTCAATTCTCATTGGTATCTGCTAGACAACAAGTACCAAAACATGATTAGTTCATAGATTTCACATGTAAAATTCATTTTATACAACCCCACCCCCATCTTGCCTGTTCATAATTCTGGGAAATTATTGAATTGTGTGCATGTGTGCGTGCACACGTTTATGTTTATGTGTGTGTGTGTGTGTGTGTGCGTGCTTGTGTGTTTGTCTGCGTATGTGTGTTTGTGCATGTGCATGCATGCGTACATATGTCTACGGTGTGAGTATGTGTCATACGTATGATTACTGTGAATGTATGTGTGTGTGTGCGTGTGTATCTGTTTATGCACATGTGTGCACGTGGAATGGGTTAACATGACCCCTGGAGGCAAACATACGGAAAAAAATGGTCATCCTAGGCCCTACGGTTCTCAAGATATTCACAGAAAACTGTGTCTGCCCTACCCTCCTTTCGGGGGGTCCAGTACAGCGGGGGGGCTACAGATCAAAACGAAAAACGATGGTTCCATGCTATCCATGTGGGGTTACATGCCCACCAAGTTTCGTGTACCCCGGTCTTTCAGTGTCCCGGGAATCCTTGACGAAAATTTGGACATGCGAAAAAAAAAAAAAAAAAAAAAAAAATCTGACTAAACCTATATTAGTACTTCGCTGCGCGGCGGTCATAATAAGTGTGTAAAAATAAGCTACAAAATACAGCAGCCACACCCTGCATCAAATATTGCATTTTTGTATTAAAAAAAAATAAAACTAAAAATACTCTTTAAAGAGAAGAAATCACTTTGTAAACCTTCCATAGGCCTACCTGTCTATTTAATCTATTCCTTCATCAGTACACTGACTCAGTTGATTATAGATGCAGTGCAGTGTTTGAGAGATATGCCATACATCTGTAAACAATCAACAGATCAGTGCTAATACTGATGCTGACCTATCTGTTACATCTCTTATCCTAAATACTGTCAGAGATGGACTGAAAAAGTCAGTCACAACTGAACTTGTCAAGTGGTACAACCACTGAACCTATTGACAGCCAAAGAATGTGGGCTTAAAGCAACCGAATGCAGTTCTATTACAGAAAATAACTTCAAACTCATGCTGACATATGAAGTCTCTGACATTGTCAATGCATGCCCATAATGCATTGCCCAACCTTTCTCAGAAAGGTTCCTTGTGTCATCATTAGCTTTTGGAGGACATCACAAGTCTGGGCAAATTACTGAATCAGCACCAGTCAGAGGCTACATTCAGTGTTTTTGCACCTTTATGATGTCATCACATCATCAAAAGTATTGGTTTTACCAAAAATATTTGTAAACTACAAAAATACACACCAATTACAATAAATTTTGCCTCATATGTGAATGTGTGTGTGATGTCTGTATGCTACTGAGACCTTGAATTTCCCCTGGGGATCAATAAAGTATCTATCTATCTATTTATCTATTTATCTATCTATCTATCTATCTATCTTTTGATACAAAATATGAATCTATTTCCTTCAACCCAATACAATACAAATGATAAAATACCATTTGAAATACGTATTTTTGAACGTATTTATCAAAGATACTGCCCATCTCTGGCTCTGTGGTTGTTCCCATGCATGTCCTTTCTCAATTGTGCCTGTAGGTGGAGACAGATGCTCACAGTTTTATAATTTGGTGTTGTCTGCAGAACCGAAAAAGAAGATGGCCTCTCTAAA
>NC_063193.1:30231019-30233519 GCF_017589495.1 Alosa alosa
ATGAATGTAAAGACAAGGCATATTTGTGTGTGTGTGTGTGTGTGTGTGTGTGTGTGTGTGTGTGTGTGTGTGTGTGTGTGTGTGTGTGTATGTGTTGGTTTGAGTTGATTTGAGAGTGTGAGGGGTGAGCTTACGTTTGATCTTCCTCTTGAGGCGCGGGCACACCACCACCCAGACGAAGATAACGGTGATCACCGCAAAACCCAGAGAGATGAGTATCGTCCCCCACCAGGGCACTCGGTCAAAGCCCAGCACTGCAGAGAGGGCAGGACACACACACGGGACACAGCGTTCAGCCCAGAGGTGTGTATAAGTATAAATACTCTTTTGATCCCGTGAGGGAAATTTGGTCTCTGCATTTATCCCAATCCATGAATTAGTGAAACACACACAGCACACAGTGAACACACAGTGAGGTGAAGCACACACTAATCCCAGCACAGTGAGCTGCCTGCATCAACAGCGGCACTCAGGGAGCAGTGAGGGGTTAGGTGCCTTGCTCAAGGGCACTTCAGCCATGCCTACTGGTCAGGGTTCGAACCAGCAACCCTCCGGTTACAGGTCCAAAGTGCTAACCAGTAGGCCACGGCTGCCCACAAGTGTGTGTGTTTCTGTGTGTATGTTATCTCTAACGAACACTCCTCAAGGGCAGGAACCTGAGCAGAGACAGGGGCATGGTTATCAGGAGATGTCTCACAAAACAACATTTCAGATGAAAGCAGGCGTCCCCCGTGGGAAAAGCAAAACTGAAACCCATGTGACTGAATCTCCCTCCTGTCCGGAGGGAGAATTCTCTAATACACACATCCCTCTCAGAAATCATATAGTCTTACAATGGAAGACAGTCCTGAGAGTTGAGCTCATTTATGGAAAAAAAATATTTAAAAAACATGTGAAACTTTACAAATGTATTAAAATATGAATAATAATAATTGTGTGCAAAACAGTGACTGGGTGCTGTGTGCTGAGTAGGGACCCTTTCAAGAGAGTTCCATTATCAGCATCATAGTTGGCCCCACAAGACTTCCTTTTTAACATTCCATATGTTATCTTAATGCAGAGGAAGTAGATTGGGGCCCAAATAGAACGTTCAAGCATTGTTTTTGTTTTTATTGTTGAAAGGGTCTAGAGGCTGTGGCAGAGGCAGAGCTTCAGAGAGCCTCCATGTCACACGTCACCCAGTGGAACGGCTTTGGGCCACTGCCATGCTCTCTTACACCTAAACTGGTCCAATAGCTGGAATCTGCAGAGCATGTGACTGAGGGCTGAGGACAGCTTTCGTAACCTCCAGCCAACAGGCAGCAATGTGTGTGTGTGTGTGTGTGTGTGTGCGAAAGAGATAGTGTTAGAGTCTGAGTGTGAAAGTGTGTGCATGTTTGAGATAGTGTGTTAGCGTCTGTGCGTGTGTGAGAGAGTGTATTTGTCTGTGCGTGTGTGAGAGTTTGTGTATTTGTGTGTGTGTGTGTCTGAGAAAAGCAAACTAAGCTAAGACGTGTTGCAGCAGTCGTATGTGTGTGTGTGTGTGTGTGTGTGTGTGTGTGTGTGTGTGTGTGTGTGTGTGTGTGTGTGTGTGTGTGTGTGTGTGTGTGTGTATGAGTGTGTGTGTGTGCCTGAGAAAAGCAGAACTAAGACAGGCCGCAGCAGTCACATGAGTTCCCCAGTCAGGAGGAATGTTTCTGAGAACACATGCTTTCTTTGCTTGAGGGGTTGGCGCTAACCTTAGCCCTTGCACGGTGCTAACAGTATCTAGCCAGCTGTACCCATGCACTGCACCAACAGATAATACGACAAGCAGACAGCTGCCACGTGGAGATTACAACTGGACTCAGGCACAAGTCAACAAACATTTGTTGATCTGGCCAAAACCTGCACCTATGTAGCAGACGCTAGGGCTAACGCTAGCTAGGCTAATTGAGGGCTCAGGTTCACCTGAAATGGGAGCAAAACTTGCACTCTGTAGCAGACGCCAGGGCTAGTGCTAGCTAGGTTAATTGAGGGCTCAGGTTCACTTTAGACACCTTCTGAAATGGGAGCAGAGACCAGGGTGGGGTTACGTTACGGTACAGCAACCCATCTGCTGAATGAGCTCCCCTCTTTCAGGGGCCCGTCAGCTAAGTGGGCTGAACTGGGCTCTCTGGCGTCTGCTATTTGCCACAATTACTCACCCCAAAATAATACTGTGTTGTTGTTCAGGCCTGGTTCAGTTGTATTATACAAAATAGTGTGAGAGCAGCGGGGGGGATAATTATGGGGAGTTGGAACTGCATCAAATTATATGGGATTGGTATTACATCATAGACAGACACACACACACACACACACACACACACACACACACACACACGCAATCAGAGCTGTGTGGTGGTTTAAATGCTGGGGTTAGCAGACCTGCAGACTAAACATGGGGGTGTGCTGTTAAACACGTGATGGGCTGCACATGCAAACGTTAGTGTCTGTATCTCTGTGTCTCTGTGTGTGTGTGTGTGTGTGTGTGTGTGTG
>NC_063193.1:30238519-30248519 GCF_017589495.1 Alosa alosa
TATTGCCAGTATTGCCACAGCAACACTACATTTCAGACATGTGGACTCGAGTCACATGACTTGGACTCGAGTCAGACTCGAGTCATGATTTTAATGACTTCAGACTTGACTTGATAAAATTCAGCATGACTTGCGACTCGACTTGGACTTGAATACTATTCACTCGAGACTTGACTCGGACTTTGCCTCTTTGACTTGTGACGACTTGACATGTCTCGAGTCAAAAACTAAATTTCCAGTTCATGGACCAGTCACCCCAGAGATGCTTTCCCTCCGCGACTAAAAAAATAAAAAAAATAGCGGAGACAAGCGGCCAGTCCAGAGCACAGTTCAGTGCTGCCGCTACCCCCACATGCGTTACGCACTGTGTGTAGGGCACCAAGAGACAGAGAAACGACCAACATTTAGCCAATAACTAGTAGCTTTACTGCAAACTGATTTGCACGCTTGTTAGAGAACGTTTACAATGTCAAAATGCACCAACAGCATGTTACATAAAGATGATACTTTTCAAGTCCTGAGTGTAATGGAAATGGTGAGTCTTGAAGTAGGCCTATTCAATAATTTGTTTACATGAAGCACATTGATATGCCGATTGAAACGCATTCCACTCAGCTAGCTAGGTGGCTACTGGCTACCAGGCTCATAATTCACATTTAATTGCAAACAGAAAATGTCAAGCAAGCATCATGTCATCCATGCATCTATTTCCAAAGGAATGAAAGCTGTTTGTGCCAACTTAATATCATGCTTATCATTGTTAATATTGTGCTATACATGTGGCACAAACAATGTTTGAGTTTGTGGACTAGCCATAGGAATGGAGCTGGTAAAAAAAAGATCATTATGAGAATGTGTGGACAGTGGCACACAATGGGCTTAAAGTGACAGTGCACCATTTACAAATGAGATAAACAGCATCAAATGTGTAGTATTTCTTAAGAAATGAATACTTTAAAACAAAATTACTGTGTCATTATTATCATTTAAATAATATAAAAGTGTTGACCTTGGCTTCCCTTATGAGTCACCACTGGCAGACAGCCTAATAAATTGTTTGCAGGCAAATCTGTGGCCTAGCGCAGTGAAATGCCATCAGTCAAATTATTACTCATACTTACAGTGGGCTCCGCAATTTGGAAAAACAATATATATATTTGTCATGTAGCTATCCGTTTTGTACAGATTACTCAGGTATGCACATGTGTATATTGTATGCGCATGCATATATCGTAAAAGATTTCAAGACAGAAACATTGAACATATTTTAATCTGTATTTATAAAAAAAATCTGTGGATTAGATGGAAGTGTTAAAATTATGATCGATAGTCTAATAATGCCATTATTAAGTGAAGAGTACCTGATGACTTGTTCAGGACTTGAAAAAGATTGGGACTTGGACTTGGACCTCGAATTTTGGCTTTGATGAGACTTGGACTTGGACTCGAATTTGCCCTTCTCTGTATTTACTTGGGACTTGACTTGGACTTGAGTGCTAAGACTTGGGACTTACTTGTGACTTGCCAAACAGTGACTTGGTCCCACCCTTGCTACATTTCATTGACATTGACCAAAGATTCTAGAGCAGCGCTCTGTTCTAGAATCTTTGACATTGACATAGACAAAAAAAACGCACCAGTAAATAAATAATAATCAATAACATGGTGTATGTATGTAAATAAACAATAATCAATTAAATGGTGTACGTAAACAAATAAACAATAATCAATAAAATTATGTATTTAAGTACATAAACAATAAGCAATAAAATGGTGTATTTAAGTACATAAACAATAATCAATAAAATGGTGTATGTAAGTGCACATAATCTGAGACGTAGTGGAAGCTGCCATCGTACCTTATTCAAGATGAACTTGCGCACAAAGTAGAAGAGCACAGCAGACATGATGCCAGACAGCAGGGGGGACAGAAACCAGGAGGCAACTGTGTGGGACAGAGAGGGAAGGAGAGAGAGAGAGATGGAGAGAGAGGGGGAGAGATGGAGAGAGGGGAGAGAGATGGAGAGAGATAGAGAGAGATGGAGAGAGGGTAGTGATAGAGAGAGAGAGGGAAGATATGGAGAGAGAGAGAGAGAGAGAGAGAGAGAGAGAGAGATGGAGAGAGATGGAGAGAGAGAGAGCGATAGAGATGGAGAGAGAGAGGGGAGAGATGTAGAGAGAGAGAGGGAAGATATGGAGAGGAGAGGAGGTAGACAGAGAGAGAGAGAGAGAGAAGAAAGTGAGAGTTACATAATCTCCATGGCACGTTTGCCCCCGACCCATATCCCCTCACACTGGCCTGCAAATTGGTCATGGCATCTGGACACAGGGTGATAAGGATCAGAGGAGTGCAGGGTAGTGTTTACCCTGCCCCTGCTATCCAGGAGGTCGGTATGGCTGTGTGTGTGTGTGTGTGTGTGTGTGTGTGTGTGTGTAGCATGTTTACCCTGCCCCTGCTATCTGCCCATATAGGCCTGACACCTTTCTCAGAACCAGGAGCTCAGTATGGAATGTGTGTGTGTGTGTGTGTGTGTGTGTGTGTGTGTGTTGTTTGTGTGTGTGTTTGTGTGTGTGTGTCTACCAGCCCCTCATTCAGTTCAGAATGTACTGTCCTCAAAATAGAACATGTCCTGCAACATACAGCATGTTACTGTAAATACGACGACCACGACCTGAAAAACAAACAGTCACAAATGGGACTTTCATCTCTGATTTAAAGGAGGATGAGCTGGCAGGCCCAGCCGTTTCCAGCCATGGGAACTCCAACCCAGCTCTGGCTGAGCTCTGGCTCAGCTTCAAGTCCCTGCGGGGGCAGCTGTGTGTTCCGTGTGTGTGTGTGTGTGTGTGTGTGTGTGTGTGTGTGTGTGTGTGTGTGTGTGTGTGTGTGTGTGTGTGTGTGTGTGTGTGTGTGTGTGTGAGACTCACCAATGCGGAGCAGCTCCAGCCACTTTACACCCATGGGACCCTTGGCCACCATGGAGAAGCCGATGGTCGCTCCCACAATGCAATGCGTTCCAGAGATGGGCAGCTTCAGGAAGGAAGCCACCAGCTGCCACACAGCAGAGCCTTATGGGAAATAAACTGACCAATCAGAAATCAACGCACACTTAAATACTTATCTTTCAAAAGTCACACTGTATGATCAATTGCTACAAGAGAGTACATGTGAGTACTGTACATGCACACACAGATTGGCATTCATATTACTCTATTACATATCAATTGCTATTACTATTATTGTTAATAGGCCAGGACTAATCTAAGTATCAACAATTGTGTTCTTGACAGGCACCATTTATTGAGATCCTTTAATGAATTCTAAATATGTGGAGATTCTAATGATTTCCAATATGTGGAGATTCTAATGTGGAGATTCTAATGATTTCCAATATGTGGAGATTCTAATGATGATTTCTAAATATGTGGAGATTCTAATGATTTCCAATATGTGGAGATTCTAATGATTTCCAATATGTGGGATTCTAATGAGATTTCTAAAATGATGGATTTCTAAATTTATGTGGAGATTCTAATGATTTCTAAATATGTGAAGATTCTAATGATGATTTCTAAATATGTGGAGATTCTAATGATTTCTAAATATGTGAAGATTCTAATGATTTCTAAATATGTGGAGATTCTAATGATTTCTAAATATGTCGGTTAGCGTGTGACTGTTGTTGAGAAGGGCCCCTCACCGAACATGGCGCTGATAGACCCAGCCATGAGCGTGGCCTCTGAGCCATTGTACATACGCGGGTCGATGATGCCGCTGCGGATAGTCTCGCTGACCTTTGCCCCAAGGAGTATGGAGCCCACCGTCTCAAATATAGTGGCCAGCACACAGGCCTGCCGAAGGGTCACCACCCCTGACCCCACTGCGGTGCCGAAGGAGTTGGCCACGTCGTTGGCACCCACCGAGAATGCCAGGATGAAGGCAATGACGAAGCCAAGAATCAGCAGCCACATGTAGCCGGACATGTCTGTCGCCGTGGCAATTGTAAAGGTTGCCGTGGTTGCCAGAGCAGCTAGTGTTGTAGATTCCATTTCTGCAGTTATTTGGACTTTTATTTTCTTCTTTTTAAATAATCTCTTGTGCAGGTGACTTAAATTTCTTTTTAAATAATCTCTTGTGCTGGTGATTTAAATTTATTTTTTAAATAATCTATAGTAATCTAAAGTTAAATATTAAATAGATGTCAGTTTGTAAATAGCTTACGTTCTTCTTCTGAAAGAAAATCTGAGGTAAGTGGTGTGTGTGCGGTGTGCTAAATAAATAGACTTTTTCAGGTAAAAGGGAGACTAAATAAACACTCTGTCCTGTTCCTTTCTTGTGGTGTGGAGGGGAAAGGAAATGGGACGATGCCAATTGCTATCTGCGTATAGTGGGTTTGGAGAAAGGTGTGGATTGGCTGGTGGAGGCTATGACTGCTGCGGTGACTCCCATTGTGTAACAGGCTCCAGTGAAGATGGATGGAACATTCTGGAAGGAAAGGGGACAGAGAGGTGCTGAGAGAGGTGACTAATCCAAACCAATGGAAGTTATGTATATAATCAAGTGAAACCACTTCTTATATATAGAAACAACACGGCACATTTTTGTATCAGTGCCTAAACGCAGAGCGAGTAAACAACGATCTGTCACATCATGAAGGGAAGAGTAAGCAAACAAACAAACAAAAACAAAACATAATTAGTGACCTGGAGGAGTGTTTGTGTTTGAGGATGCATGAGAGTACCGAACCACCACTGCACACTCACAGCCCACCAACATCCCATCAAACCCACAACACCCCCTCAAGCACGGCGTCACAGCTTTCCAACCACCCGTCCAGATAACCAAGGGTCTTTTTACTGGTGACAGTCCTGGGATCTGGGTGACACAGTGGCGATGATTTCTGTCAGTGACCCCTTGACATGTCAAAGGCCAAGCTGCTAGCCAGATGGGGGCAGCCGTGGCCTACTGGTTAGCACTTCGGACTTGTAACCGGAGGGTTGCCGGTTCGAACTTTGAGCAAGGCACCTAACCCCTCACTGCTCCCCAGTTGTTGCAGGCAGCTCACTGCGCCGGGATTAGTGTGTGCTTCACCTCACTGTGTGTTCACTGTGTGCTGAGTGTGTTTCACTAATTCACGGATTGGGATAAATGCAGAGACCAAATTTCCCTCACAGGATCAAAAGAGTATACTTATACTTACTTATACTTCTGTCAGTAGACCTACCGCTCTATTCTAGTAGAGGGTGCATAAACTCACACTGGCACAAACTTACTTTGTGGTGTCACGAAAAAAATATATTGTAGACAATAATTGACTGAAAGTGTTGACACTCCAGAACAATCTAGTCACCTCAGCTGTTTGAGAGTGAAGGTTAGCCAATTATTCCAAATGATCACTAGTTATTTCATTGCATGCCAAAAGACAGCTAGCCTACCCTGGCAGTCAAATCAAAGACGGTTGAAGAGAGAGACATAAAAAAGACATCCATGAAATCTATAAGAGCACATGAACCCCCCTCACACACACACACACACACAGAGTCTGCGGATCATAACATGCCCTAAGGCCGACCACAGACAAACACTCCATCCAGCCCAAAACGTTTATGCCCACGACTGTTTTGATGAATGGTCACATTGTTTGGTGTTTTCTTATAAATAGTCTGGGAAAGTAATAAAATTGTCTTCTGCCATTTCCAGTCGCGGCTTTCTAATTGTAACTAATTTGAGCCAGACTGGCAGCTCTGAGAGAGGAATTGTGGAAACATGAACTTAGTGCTGGCTCGGCCAGGCCATGCAGGGACGGCTTAATTAAAATAAAGCCGACTGGTTCATTAAGCATGTAATTTAATTATGCTCTTGAAAATACTTCAATTTTATAGTGCCGGCTTGTTAGCAGACTCTTATGTAACTTGCCTACACGGAATCAAAAGAATACCGAGGCGACAAGCCGCCTAAAATAAGGCGATAAGGTCCAGCCACCAGTTTTGTGTTGCTAATAAACACTGACCACATTCCGAAAAACGCAATGGACTTAAACAACCAACACAAGAATATTAATTAGCCTACGCATTCCCCGTGTTTAATGTGCTATAGGCTACTACATGGTGCAAAGGCTTATTCATGGTCATGGAATAGAGACCGGCGTTGTCTCCTGCAGACTTCTGATTCACACGTGTGTCTACAGGTGCTGTAGGACCAAGGCTACAAAGCGCCTCTTGGGACCCATACCTGTCACATTGTCTATTTTAGACATGGGCTATCTACCATGACAGACTGCAATAGTGACTGATGTAAACTCAAAATGATAGACTGCAGTAGTGACAGGTGTCAGCTCAAAAGTGAATGGCATATACAAAGAAACAACTTTTAACAACGTAATGAAAACAAAGGAGCTTTTATAGAGAACATATGACCTGCTATGTAGCCCACCAAAGGACATTATGTAGCCTACTGTCATAAACCGGGGGCCACTTGTTAAAATGTCTAAATAATCGTCCCCGCTTTTGTCATCCTAAAGTAAATCCACTGAACTTTAAAATAAACGTAAACATGAAACGGTGACGCTAATTAAAAACAGACAGCTATGCGTAGGCTAAATATGAAATAGGACAAGATGCTGAGAAATTGACTTACCAACGATCTGGTGCTGAAAATGTCTTCAGTTGTAGCAGGCACGCAATATTGAATGCTTGGCGCCAGCAAAACTTCCGCTCGATACACTTCCTGTAATTTATAGTAAAGTTAACTTAACACGTGTTGTCATTCTCCAAGTTGAGTTAACCGAATAAAAGCAGTGATGGCGATGCAGTTGCTGTACTATCTTTGGCAGCACATTTGCCTGGGCAGAAAGTGCGGCTCTCCAGGTTATTATACACTTTTGAAGAACAAGGGAGTGGCGTGAGTCACAGTCACGTGTTCATGAAGTCCCGTTTTCCACGGCTCTAGCAGAAATACTTAATGTTTAGCTCATTTACAAGCTGTTGAAAATTACCTATTGCGGAACTCAATCTGGTTCGTATCAGAGTGTTTTTTTCCCCCCTGTGTGTCTCTTCCTCTGGGCTATAACTAATAGCTTTACTGTCCATCACGGGAGAGAGGGTAGAGGAGCCATTACATAACTTCAGATTTTACCACCTCCAGCTGAGAAAGGCAGAAAGGTAGTTGGCTGCATGGGGAATCTTTTGACAGTCCTAACCTTTGGGCGATTACATAGTTATAACAATGTATTATAAAGCATTTTACAAAGTGTGTAGAGTTTGGGTTGACTCATCCGGCTTCTAAGGACTTTTCACAGTATAATAGGCCTACAGTGCTGATTACTTACCTCATTATGGTCAGTATAGTGCATAATACTACCTTACGTTTTAGGAAGAGCTTCTAGGCCTGTCCACAAATACATCTCTGAGTATAGAGTATAGAGTCTTTTATTGTCCTGTAAGGATATTCTTTTTCACACATATCATTATTACATTCCATGCAGGATATACACAGCCTCATACATATAACGTATAACATGACACACCCCATACCCCTCTCCCCCCCAGTTCCCTCCCTCCTCAACACCAAACAAGCAAAAAGGTGGACAGTGCAGACAACATAAAACACAAAAGAATAGGGGGGATGGATGATTGTCACAGGAGTTTGTTTAGTGCAGTGATTGCTGAGGGGTACAAAACTTTTCTTATAGTGCGCTTTTTTCCAGTCCAGGGCTTTGTATCTGCGGCCAGATGGGAGTAGGGTGAAGAACCGGTTCAGGGGAGGGTCAGGGCTGCTTACTATGGTGCGGGCAAGGTTTTAGTTTGCATATTGCATACAGTCTCTGTTGCGCACGTTTCTGTGTAATGGTGACATGTTCATTGAAGTTTAGCTTATTGTCAATGGTGAGACCAAGATATTTGAAAGTGCTGACCTGTGCAACTGGTTGGCCATGGATGGTGATGTGAGTGAGTCCAGGGGGTGATTTTGATGCATGAATGACCAGTTCTTTTGTCTTGTCAATGTTGAGTTGGAGGTTGTTATCAGAGCACCACAGTGCAAAATCTGTGATGGACTGGTGGTAGGCTGTGATGGAACTGTTGTCTGTAAGTAGTCCTGCTATGGCTGTGTCATCTGCATATTTGTAGTAAGTGGTGTTGGGTAGTGAACTCTGGCAGTCATTTGTGTAAAGTGTGTACAGGAAGGGACTGAGTACGCAACCTTGGGGGGTTCCAGTGTTGGGGATGATGGTTGATGATGTTGTTGTCCCTATGTTCACTGTCTGTGGCCTGTTGCTGAGAAAGTTGTTTATCCAGTGGATGAGGGGAGGGGTGACATTCAGGTGCTGTAGTTTTATTAGTGAGTTGATGGCGCTGGATTGTATTGAATGCGGAGCTGAAATCAACAAACAGAACTGAGGCAAAGTTATGGGGAGTCTGGAGGTGGTGAAGGAGGGAGTGGAGAAGGGATGCCACTGCGTCCTCTGTCCCCCTTTTTGGCCGGTATGCAAATTGGTATGGGTCCAGTTGTGTGCTGACAGTAGGTAAGATGAGTTGTAGTATGATTTTCTCCATGCATTTCATGATTATTGGGGTGAGTGCGACTGGACAGAAGTGGTTGGGCTCTGAGGGGCATGGTTTCTTGGGTACAGGTGTGATGGTTGATGTTTTCCAGAGGGTGGGTATTGTTGCTGTCCTGTAGGATTACCAGAAGATGGAGTGGAAGATGGGGGAGAGCTCCATTGCGCAGCACCTCAGCACCTTTGCTGGGATGCCGTCTGGCCCTGGTGCCTTGCCAACTTTGCACCTGGCCAGCTGCTGCTGCACATCCACCTCTGTGAAGGGCAGGTGGTGAGGTTCATGGGAGGGGAGGGTTCTGAGAAGTTCCGAGCTACTGTATAAATGGACTGAAATATGTTAATTGAAACACACCTTTTCAGCTAAACGTTGATGTCATTTCTATTTACATTCTATTGCGTGGTCCTCTGGTGATGGCAGAGTGAGGCAATTCTAAAACAAAGTCGAATGTATCAGCTGACATGTTTTACTCAAAGACCTCCCCTGTTGAATATACATCTTGAGCTGAATCACACACACCAAATCCATTAGGATAGGCTGTGACCGTTTGCAGAAGAACCTGTCTATTATGTAATCATTACCTGCCAAAAGCATTTGAATGTAATTGCACTCCCCGTGTTTAGCGTTGTTTAGCAAACAAACCTTTGCAGAAAAGGTAATTCCATGTTATTCCTCTTCTGCTTGATTATTCCACAGTGCTTGGAGTTAGACTGCAGAGTTTTAATTTGGTGTTTTTACTGATTTAAGTGGATGTTCCATCCTGACTGTGTGTTCTTTAAAGGAATGATGTTGGTTTCACATGGGAATGATGTGACTCTTTCTCTGTGAGAATTGGAATTCAGAAGTTGAGATTAAAGCAACACCAAAGAGTTTTTTGTACCTTAAAATAATGTTTCCAAAATCGTTTCAGTGGTTCATCAACTCGTAACAGGGTGAACGGCAATTCTGCATTAAACCCAGCGGCCCTCTATCGGTTATAACCAAGACTATGTAAGTTTGCCAGATCGGGTAGCGGATCTGTAGTTCGATAGAATGAGACATAAGAAACTACACATTTGACTTGCATCTGATGTCGCAATACATCGTACTTTTATAAGTCATGCAAAATATTCTACCTTGTCTGTGGACATTGTTATTTGCAAAGCCGGTGCTGGATAAACAAATAGCGTGCATGCGAAAGTAGCACCAAAGTTCTTTGGTGTTACTTTAAGTACTAGCTAACTCATCTTCTCCCCAGCATACCGTACCTGTTCCCTGTTCAGACCCACCGCTACCAATGAGGAACTGCAGTCACAGAAAAGGGTTAGCCATACTAGATATTGCTATGTTAGCCATACTAGATATTGCTATGTTAGCCATACTAGATATTGCTATGTTAGCCATACTAGGTATTGCTGTGTTACTGTAAAGGTACACTATGCAGGTTTAGGTATTTTTGGCGAGTTTA
>NC_063193.1:30253519-30281019 GCF_017589495.1 Alosa alosa
GACCACAGGTGAAGCATGCAGTGGTTATACCCATGATGCACTTCTTCTGCCCATTGCCTTTGAGCAAATGATTATTGTTTTTACCCATGAGGATTATTGTTGAGATCTCCAGGACCACCTATGTGCTCAGAGTGAAGGAACCACCAAGGGAAAGTCTTGAAGAACACGAAGAAATGATACATTAACCAAATACCAAATGTATTTTATATATATATATAAACGGATAATGGAATGAAATGCATGTTTGCATGTTTGCATGTAGATTGGGCACTGTGTGAGATCCCCTACCTATAGCAGCAGGAATGTAACATCTCTCCTGTGTAGATTTGGAATTTGGATCATCATCCGAAACAGAGGTGTGGATTACAATTTCCCAGGCGCAGGCGCCAGCGTCTCAGATCCCTGTAAGATCTCGTGGGAACATACATCAAACTGGGAGAGTCTTTTGTCAGAAAGAGTCCAGTGGGTGTGCTTCTGTGGGAAGCACAGAGTCAAACATGGATCACACACAGCAGATAATCCCCTTTTCTTGTGAAACTCCCGCCATCTTTGTGTTCGGCATGGAACAGTGGGGTGCAGAGCAGACAGCAGCCAAGACAATGGGGGCGGTGGTGGCATCTGCTCCCCAAGTACCACTTACAGAGATTACACACAGAGAGAGAGGAGGAGAGGAGAACAGCACATACAAAAGTAAACACCAGCAGGAGACAGTCACAACAGCCCTCACAAAACCTCAGGACGCACACACACACACACGTACATACACACACATGCACACACATACACACACGCACACACACACACACACACATTTGAATTCTTTATTTGAATCCACCAATCAAATGTCTTACAGAAAGGATTCAAATATTCCCAGAGATGATGCAGCTTTGAAAATCAAGGCACTCACGTTAACACTCAAACGCACACACACAGACAAACAAACAGGTGTGATGCAGTAGGGTTTACTCACAAAGCGAAAGTTGAACCCAGTTGAGTTTTCATTGAATGTGCATGTAAAATGCAGTCTACATCACACTACACACACACACACAAACACACACACGCACACATTAAATGTGTCTATACCACCCTACACACTGAACTGATGGAAAAGTGCAACCTTTTAGTTTAATGGAACACTATGTATCCAGTAGCCAATCAGCACTCACACAGTGAATATTTAACAAATACAGTATTTAATAATGGTCTAAAATAATGAACCGGCAGCAACTCCCTCTGACCGGCTCCTGACCCGCATTCCAACCCCCAGGCCTGGTGGGTGTTGCCCTTTGTCATCAGAGTGTCAACAAATGGCTTACTGCACAACTGGACAGATGGATTTCCTAGGACAGCCCATTGAAATAAAGTTTAAGTAAATCAAGTTTTATGGTGTTTTAACCGGTTTTGGTGTTTGGTGTTTTAACGTTGTCTTCCAGGCAGCGCTGCATGGAAGGCACTAGGGTTAGACAAGGGTTAGGTGCCTTGAAGTCGACGGTCGCAGCACTGCCTTGAAGACGACAGTGGGGACTTAAAACACCATCGAGCGCAAATCAAGCAATGTTTAATATGTCATTGTCATGGAGCATATGTTTGCAAAATCTGATCATGTTCATTCAAAATACTCATATTTCACCCTAAACAATTCACTTGAAGTTGCTTTGTTGTGTTGTAGTGTTAATTTCGGCCAGACAAGACGAGAGGAAATATGTTAGTCAACTACCTTTTTTTTTTCATGACTAAGGCAGGACGATGACTTAGACTGCACTAATGTCCTGAAACACTGACTAAGACTATCTTAAGATTCATTATTGTTGACTTAAAAAAAGACGAGAGACTAAAATGTTTTGCATGAAATAAAAACTAAGATAAAATCTCTTCATTTCGGCCTACAAAATGAGAAGACCGAATATCTAGCTGTTATATTTTCAAAATTATTCCAAATGAGTTCATCAGACAGCTTTTTCCTGTAGGCTAGTCTACGTGCTGTTGCTGCAAACCCTGTGGCTGCAACACCGAAACTACATGGAACAATAACACCGGAGATTTTCTGTCAGAGTTAGCAAGCTAACTACCTAAGCTTTATGCCACAATGCTACAGACCCAGAAGTTGAAGCTTCTCTCATACATAGACAAATTAACATCCCCCAGAATGTCCATTCGAAAATTTTCAGCAAGTAATGTCAACTATTTAACTAGTCACACTGATGATGCAAAGTTTGCTAGCAAGTAAGCTAATATGGAAAGTTCGCTAGCAAGTTAGCTAAGATCATATTCTCTGTTAAGATGGAGAGTTTGGGGAATGTGTTATGATATCGCCATCTAGCGTGGCGGAGTAAAACATTAATACTGGGGTCTACGACAGTGTTTCTCAAACATTTTCAGGCTAAGGACCACTTAACCAACCAATAAAAAGAAACGCACGGACCACCTAGCTAAAAAAAAAAAAAAAAGATTAGACCTACTTCAACAGTATATTAGCCTACACAATAGGCCTACTCACTGAACAACCTTGCTTATTGTCTTTGCACTTTGCTTATTGTGTCAGATTCATATGATTTAACTGGCATATCTTACATAGACAGTGTTGCAGAACTGTTTGGATTTACATACAGTAGCCTACAAGTTGGTTCAATATTGCAAACAACTCATCTATATCATATTTTACCACGCCTGTTTATGGACCAACAGTGCGGATAACACTTTGAGAAACACTGGTCTACGATGATCATGACAGAGGTCCATTCAAATCTTTTACTGTCTATGGTCAAATCCAGCCGAGCTATAACTGTAGCTCGAATTTACCTGTCCATGTAAACATACTGACTGACAAAAAAAATCTGAATGAGTTCTAACAAACGAGTAGCCCTGTGGACACACAATATTGGAAAATTGAGATGTGTGAAACACTATTTCACTGAAATGGTAATCAGAAATAATTTATTATAAAAAAAACTAAACTAAAATGTTTTGACTAAAACTGACTAAGACTAAGATACCTTTAGTTTTCTTTTGACTAAAAAACTAGACTAAAATGACAAGACTTTTAGTCGACTAAAACTTGACTAACAAAAATTATATTTGAATGACTAAATATGACAAAGACTAAAAAGGACATTTTGTCACAAGACTAAGACTAAGACTAAATTAAAAATAGGTGACAAAATTAACACTATTGTGTTGTCATTCCCCAAAGGAAGAGGCTATTTATATAGCCCTCGACCGCAACAGACCAGTAGAATACAGTTAGAGTTTTGGAATGCTGTTTATATTTATCTAGTGAAGATGCTGTCCGAACTTCCGCCGATATTTGAGCTCAGCAACTAATCAAATTACACCCCTCCCTTACGTCCTCCAGGAAGCTCTGTGCTGATTGGCTGGAATTGTTTTGATTATGACTTTGCTTGAGCCGCTATATTTGTTTCCCATGCAACAAGGCTTTGCATGCATAAGGGAAAGAGCATATGAATGTTACTTTATATGGACTGCACCTTCAATCCACCAACATCATCATACTTTTCATGCAGGGGAAAGAACCAAAAGTCTTTGATGACCAAAAGTAAACAGTGTTCTTAATTCAGCTCCAAATCCAGTCATGCATTGCCCCTAGTGTCTTCTTAATTCAGCTCCAAATCCAGTCATGCATTGCCCCTAGTGTCTTCTTAATTCAGCTCCAAATCCAGTCATGCATTGCCCCTAGTGTCTTCTGAATTCAGCTCCAAATCCAGTCATGCATTGCCCTTAGTGTCTTCTGAATTCAGCTCCAAATCCAGTCATGCATCGCCTCTAGTGTCTTTTTAATTCAGCTCCAAATCCAGTCATGCATCGCCCCTAGTGTCTTCTTAATTCATGCATCGCCCCTAGTGTCTTCTTAATTCAGCTCCAAATCCAGTCATGCATCGCCCCTGTGTCTTCTGAATTCAGCTCCAAATCCAGTCATGCATCGCCCCTAGTGTCTTCTTATGGGCCGGTCCACATGTGGCCCGGTGACCGGTGGTCCGGGATTTTTAAAAAAAAATTTAAGTTATTTAGACTAGGCCTATAAATGCAGTTGCATCCATCTGGCTTGGGGGGTGACAGGTCAATCATTTTGGCCTCTTCATGACAGATTCAGTGTGTGTTACGATCGCACCCCCCTGCCCCACTCCTCAAGTCGGCTACCTGAAAAGTTTGAGCGTTTAAACTAACATTTACAGTGGTCTATTTGATAGTGTATTGGCCCTGACTAAGTTCGTGTGATGTATAAACCCCAATCCTTGTTGATACAAGTACCAATATTCGTCAAGAAAGTTTTTAATCACATTAAGATTTTCGCCATAGGCAGTAAAAGACTCCGCCATCTTTGTCAATATTTTTCGCTGAGAAAGTTTCAAACTATGACCATATTGGCCTTTCCACCAATCAGAGGCATCACTGTGGTATTGTGGGATTGTTCAGGATTGTGGGTAATGAAGTACTTATCCAAGAGATCGCGAATAAAAGGCATTTATCTCAAAACGAGGTTAGTGCCCCATGAACTCTTGGTGTCTATAGGAGCATATACAATCGCTTAGTACAGCCGTAGCTGGTTTTAAGTCTACCACGTGCAGTTAAGTTTTTATGGCTTATACCGCAATTGTCAATGGAGAAATTGCATTGATTTTTTACATCCGGCATCGGCTGTGGGCGGGACTGTGCAGCTCTATATAGCCTACGAGTGCTAGGCTACCATGGTAGCCTAGTAGGTGCCCTCCGCTGGCTGGTGTTCACATCATCACAGTTTAACCGTAAACAGCAACCAGAGGTCTAGTTTTATTCCATAAATATATTCTTTTTATAGGCGCTAGTTTGCATTAAAAGTGCGCTACCAAGAGCTATGTTTCCATTTACTGCACCATGTAGGCTACTGTAGTGCCAGGGCGGCATCCCTTGAGCTACCCATTTTTGATGGGTATGCAACAACAATATTGGCCCAAAAAAAAAAAAAAAACACAAACAACTAAATCAAAACAAAAGGCCAATAATATAAATATTAATAAAGAAATGCTGCCAATTTCATGTTTAACTTGATGTTATACTTGATAAGTAGCCTATAGATAAATGGTCATTTTTTGCCACTTCAAGAGAGTCTAAACGGTTCTCATAACGGCCTTCATAACGGTTCTTCATAACGGCCATCAACTGGTAGGTTAGTAACAAGGGTGGGACCAAGTCACTGTTTGGCAAGTCACAAGTAAGTCCCAAGTCTTAGCACTCAAGTCCAAGTCAAGTCCCAAGTAAATACAGAGAAGGGCAAGTCGAGTCCAAGTCCAAGTCTCATCAAAGCCAAGTCGAGTCCAAGTCCCAATCTTTTTCAAGTCCTGAACAAGTCATCAGGTACTCTTCACTTAATAATGGCATTATTAGACTATCGATCATAATTTTAACACTTCCATCTAATCCACAGATTTTTTTTATAAATACAGATTAAAATATGTTCAATGTTTCTGTCTTGAAATCTTTTACTTATATATATGCATGCAAGATACAATATACACATGTGCATACCTGAGTAATCTGTACAAAACGGATAGCTACATGACAAATATATATATTGTTTTTCCAAATTGGAGCCCACTGTAAGTATGAGTAATAATTTGACTGATGGCATTTCACTGCGCTAGGCCACAGATTTGCCTGCAAACAATTTATTAGGCTGTCTGCCAGGGAAGCCAAGGTTCAACACTTTTATATTATTTAAATGATAATAATGACACAGTAATTTTGTTTTAAAGTATTCATTTCTTAAGAAATACTACACATTTGATGCTGTTTATCTCATTTGTAAATGGTGCACTGTCACTTTAAGCCCACTGTGTGCCACTGTCCACACATTCTCATAATGATCTTTTTTTTACCAGCTCCATTCCTATGGCTAGTCCACAAACTCAAACATTGTTTGTGCCACATGTATAGCACAATATTAACAATGATAAGCATGATATTAAGTTGGCACAAACAGCTTTCATTCCTTTGGAAATAGATGCATGTATGACATGATGCTTGCTTGACATTTTCTGTTTGCAATTAAATGTGAATTATGAGCCTGGTAGCCAGTAGCCACCTAGCTAGCTGAGTGGAATGCGTTTCAATCGGCATATCAATGTGCTTCATGTAAACAAATTATTGAATAGGCCTACTTCAAGACTCACCATTTCCATTACACTCAGGACTCGAAAAGTATCATCTTTATGTAACATGCTGTTGGTGCATTTTGACATTGTAAACGTTCTCTAACAAGCGTGCAAATCAGTTTGCAGTAAAGCTACTAGTTATTGGCTAAATGTTGGTCGTTTCTCTGTCTCTTGGTGCCCTACACACAGTGCGTAACGCATGTGGGGGTAGCGGCAGCACTGAACTGTGCTCTGGACTGGCAGCTTGTCTCCGCTATTTTTTTGTTTTTTAGTCGCGGAGGGAAAGCATCTCTGGGGTGACTGGTCCATGATCAGGAAATTTAGTTTTTGACTCGAGACATGTCAAGTCGTCACAAGTCAAAGAGGCAAAGTCCGAGTCAAGTCTCGAGTGAATAGTAGGCTATTCAAGTCCAAGTCGAGTCGCAAGTCATGCCGAATTTTATCAAGTCAAGTCTGAAGTCATTAAAATCATGACTCGAGTCTGACTCGAGTCCACATGTCTGGAAGGTAGCCTAATTTTGCAAAATGTGTACTCACGCCACACAAACTTGGGCAAAAACTTTTAGCAGACTATATACTTGTGGTGATAGCCTATGTTAATGTGAACTATGTGTGCGGACTATAACCAAAGTAAAGGAGATTTGCACCAAATTAAGGCTGTGGTTGTGTTTCTACAACATGTTGGCACAAAACGTAATTTCTGTCAACTATGACTAGCCTATATTTTTTAGTCAAGCAGTGACGTGGTTTAATGCATGGGGTAACATGACGTGAGACAGACAGAATATGAGACTGTCTTGTCTATCCCTGAATCCTGTCCTTCTCAAATCATTTCAAAATGGTGTGATTAGCAACCAGAATTAAAAAAAAAATCCCGGAGAGACACCTCCGGACCCCCGTGTTATTGTGATTATAATAACCTATAGGCTATAGGTCCAAATCTAAATGTTTAATGTTTGGGTTCAGTTTATGAAGTGTTGCTATAGCATAATAGGCCTACTGGGTTTTTTTTTGGGGGGGGTCGTCCGTCCAGTGGTGGGCCGGTCCAGAAGAAAATTGCCAGGGCTGAATTTTGTTCCCAGTCCGACCCTGTTCTGAATTCAGCTCCAAATCCAGTCATGCATTGCCCCTAGTGCCCCCAGTGTCTTCTCTACGAGGGTGACCACAACAGATAAAAAAGGTGAGTCACTCCCAGAGCAGTTCCTTAATCAGCTGTAGAGGCACTGTGTTGGTGTGTAGTGTGTTGGTGTGTAGTGTGTTGATGTGTAGTGTGTGTAGTAGAGTGGAGTGTAGTGTTGTGTAGTGTAGTGTAGTGTAGTGTTGTGTAGTGTGTGTAGTGTAGTGTAGTGCAGTGTAGTGTTGTGTAGTGGAGCGGAGTGGAGTGTTGTGCAGTGTAGTGTAGTGTAGTGTAGTGTAGTGTAGTGTAGTGTAGTGGAGCGGAGTGGAGTGTTGTGCAGTGTAGTGTAGTGTAGTGTAGTGTAGTGTAGTGTAGTGTTAAATAAACCAATTACGTTTGCAGGAGTTACTACAGGAGTTATTGCAGGAAAGGTTGAAAAAAGTTATTACAATAGCTTCCCGTCAATAGTATCTGTTTTATTAGTTGTAAGAGTATAGTTGTCAAAAAACAATGTCAACAACAGTGTCTGAAGTTAAAGATCTAGACTTGCAGCAGGATGAATTACCTGTGGAACAGGCATTAGGCGTGGTGCACAAGTTCTGACAGCTTCAAGTTCAAGTTTCAACTGCCAGAGAAACCATGTACAAGACGAGGCATCCTATCAGTTGTCTGTTCAGTGTGCGACCCGCTGGGGGTTTTGGCCCCCATTCCTCTTACCTGTTAGGCCTAGTCAATTACATGTTATTTCTGTGAAATAATTAAATATTTTTAAGAGAAATATATTTTGCAGTTTAAGTTTAAGTTTATTTTCTAATATGTAGAAATAATATTTTGTATGCTTGTGCAGAGATAGAGAACAGAGCACAAATATGTAAGCTAAATAGTTGAATAGTTTGATGCATTTTGATTGGCTGCTGTGTTTATTATAAAAGCATTAGAACATGCATTAGTCAGCAGAAGCCTTGGACCATAGAGCATCACAGTCTTCTTACCGTCACATTTCATGTAAACATATTTGAATTTAAGTTTTTATTTGTACCATCTCAGTTGAAGTTTAGTAAAGAATCAGAAATCTTGGATTCAAGACTTTATTATATGATTTGTGTCGCGTGTGAAAGAAGTCTGAGGTCCTAAGCTAGTGAGTCAGCTTGCTGCACTCACAGGCACAACGCTTCTGCATGCTTCCCTCCCTCGCTTGATAGCCTGCCAGACCTCTCGTGCCTAGTTACAGGTTGCTAAGCCACAAATGGCCTGTGGCGGTTTTCGGCCTGGGCATGGCTTAGCGAAAGGTCAATTGATGACCGACTTCACTTCTCTGAGCATGTAGCCTCAATTGTAAAATCATGTTGGTTTGTCCTTTACAACATTAGGAAGATCAGATCTTATCTGACACAAGACTCCACACAACTCCTAGTGCAGGCCATGGTTATCTCCAAACTGGACTATTGTAGTTCACCTTAGCTGGCTTACCTGGTTGTGTAGCAAGATCATTACAACTGCTGCAGCACGCCTGGTCTTCAATCAGCCAAAGAGGACACATGTAACTCCTCTCCTAGTTGCTCTCCATTGGCTCCCTGTAGTGGGCAACTTTTAAATCTCTCACCCTTGGACATATATGCCCATAGACACCCTTGGACATATATGCCCATAGACACCCTTGGCCCATAGCACACTTATTGGATCTCCTCCCTGCTAGTTAAATTCTATGATGCAGCTTTACATGCCCAACCGCCCACTGCGGTCTTCTGATGAGCGTGTGTTGTGTTGACCAGCTATAAATGCTAGATCAGATTCAAGACTCTTTTCCTAAGTGGTTCCTCGTTGGTGGAATGAGTTGCCCAGTGCTCTAAGTTCCTGTGATAGTTTTGGATCTTTCAAGAAGGGTCTAAAGACTTATCTGTTCAGGATATGCTTAGTTAATTAAGCGGTTCTTATGAGTTATGGTTTGTTATAGTCAGGGCTTTGAACCAGATTTTTTTTGCCAATTGGTTCGTTCTGAACAGAAAAAGTATTTTAACGTTTCCGGTTTTGGTTCCCACCCTAAAATTGACGTTTCCGAACCGGTTAGAACAAAAAAATATTGTTCCTGAACCGGTTAATAACGTTCCATGTCAGCTGTCGGACAGAAATATAAGTATACTTTCAAACTGGCTATTATTTGTTGCAATTGTCTTTTAGACTCTATCGCACGCGTAAGGCTACTACCCTACAGCAGACATAATAAAACACTAGGCCTCTGCTTTACACAAGCTGCACCAGTGTCTTCCTATAGCCTTTAGCCTGAATCATTTCCTGGTCAAACAAAAAAATGCTGTCATATATATACAGTATATTTTTGGTGGGTACTGTAATATTGGATTCTTGGATGCCTTCCCATTGTCTAAATGCCAACATTTTCTAACAATGTTCCTAGTAAAGGCCTAGTAAAAAGAGAAAACAGGTGAAATGAAATCATTGAGATTTGGAGACTTCATAGGCCGTTTGATTGCCTGCTAGGGTCAAGCTCTTTCTGTCTGCACTCTCCATGCATTCACTGAATGACAGGTGGTGACCCGCACCATTTCACTGAAGACACAAACCTTCCCAGGAACAAAAAAAGAACCGGTATTAACCGGTTACCACTATTTAAAAAAATGGTTTCTGTTCCGGAACATAAAAAAATCCTAAAGTTTCTGGTTTTCCATAACCATAACTCTTTTTTTTACTTTACCACCAACATAATAACTTCCTGCAAATGTAAGAATTATTACGTTGGTGGGAAATTGGTTTATTATGTTGGCAGTAGGCAACAGTTGATGTAATAGCAGGAACTGGTTTCGTTGGCAGGATTATTTCTTAAAACGTGCAGATTTGTTTGTGGTTTATTACGTTGGTGGGTGCTACACACTTCTATCTCGGAGACGTCTGTCACTGACGTATCTGTGTCTTGGGAGTCTGTCTCCTCAGAGTACCGCAGAAACAATAACAGGGGTCTGCCTCCCAGGCTGGGAACAGCTGATTAACATCTGTGGGGAACTCGGAGAAGTTGGGTGTTTTGGTTGGCATGGAGATATGGTGTGTGTCTGTATGCCCTTGACCAACCAGCTCATCAGGTGCTCCTCAGATTAAACACACTGCTGCAAAATCCAAATATTTGACCGAGTCTCCAAGCAGCCAGGCTGCAGGCCTGGGAGGCATGGGGCATGGGGCAGGGGCAGTCCGAGCGGCCTCGTCCTGGTCTGGAGTGGGTGGACGAGGAGGAGGCTGCCTGCACGCTGCTCTGCCTGTACGCTGGGCCGAGGAAGGCGGGTTTGAGCTGGTTAATCATTATTCAGAGTTACGACACCAGAGACTGTGGAAGCACAGGAGCTGACAAGTCAAACACCATCGCCACCACCTCTTCTCCCCTCAGACACCACCCGCTACACCTCCCACCCCCGCCCCAGCCCCCATACCCACCCTAGGCCCCCAGGCTGCAGTTCCCTAAATCACTTCACTCTTCACATATACAAGACTCTCTGCTGCTCCCTAGTGGCAGAGATAAAGGCCTCATTTTGGTGCTAACAAACATTTCCCTTAAAGACACTTTTTAAGACGTTTGAGGGAAACCCTTGCAATTGTAACACAGTTGAAAGGCTGCTGATGTGTGGATACAATTCATAACGTTTTCTACATAGTTAAAATAAAGGTTCGTACTTCTCTTTGGGACAAGCACTTTTGAATTTTGGAAAACACTTTTCCATTTACATCGGGATTTTGCAAACATTCAGTGTCAGAGTCAATAAAATGAGCCCTTCAACGAAATTGACAAGAAACTGTAAGTAGGCTAAGCATGCTAAATTCGACATCCAAACAGTATTCTAACGTTAGCTTTGAGATACTGCTTGATTTCAAAACTTAACTTAGTTTAGTCTCTTCAATGTAGCCTACCATGTTGTGATAAGACCTTAGCAGAGTTTACTTCAATGCAGCAGTTTTGAACAAATTTGCGCAGCATGGTCACGATGCTAAGCGGATTTAATAGCAATTTAGCCAGACGTCTTCTATGCAATGCTTCTATGTGGCAACAACAATCCTTCAACAATCATGAATATTTTGTTAAATGCACATGCAGAGGAGGGGTAGCGGCTACGAGAGAGAGGGCGGGCAAGGAAAGGCTGTGCATTAAAAGTGCAGCTCAATGGCAATGCAAGGATTTGACCTTATATTTAATTTAAATTAATTTAAATTAAACATAGAATATTCATCTGTGGCGGCCGATTTTTATTTCGTGGCGCCCCGCCACAGATTAGTCAATGTATGGGAAACACTGTAATAAAAACAGAGACATCTCAAAAAATCCTCCATAGAAATGCATGGGGCTAGTTTGTAACGCCGTTGTCTACACATATCACACCCCTTCCTCGGCAAAAGACATGTGAATACATTGTGCCAATCATGTGGTGTGATGTGAATACATTGAGCCAAACATATGGTGTCTTGTGAAGACGTCATGCCAATTATGTGTTGTGAACTCACCACTGGAGCAAGATTGGTGTCGTGAAGCCTTACACACGCGCATTTCTGCCGAAGAGGATCCCCTATGAGTGCTCAAAAAGCGTTGCAATATGGCCGCCGAGTGGAGGGACTTGCCTAAAAGGACTTTGATAAAAATCACCTCCAAATCAGCAGGACTGGTTTGTAGTAACTTACATTGCCTGTAAAAAGGCTAACACTGTGTAGAAAACATAAACATTTCTGTGCAATCAATAAGTCATTTAGGAGTAATCACACGCAAGGCTTTTAGCAGCAGCTAGATGGCGCCTTCACTCTATGCAGACCACAGAACATGACAGCACCTAACCTTCTAGCCAAACAGCTCATTGATTGGCAGGGGTTGTGTCACATGACCCATATATGGCATGTGAAGTGTGGTGATTGTACAAGTCAGTATAAGTATTTATACTCTTTTGATCCGGTGAGGGAAATTTGGTCTCTGCATTTATCCCAATCTGTGAATTAGTGAAACACACTCAGTGAACACACACTAATCCCGGCGAAGTGAGCTGCCTGCAACAACAGCGGCGCTCGGGGAGCAGTGAGAGGTTAGGTGCCTTGCTCAAGGGCACTTCAGCCGTGCCTACCGGTCGGGGTTCGAACTGGCAGCCCTCCGGTTACAAGTCCGAAGCGCTAACCAGTAGGCCACGGCTGCCCCCACTGATTGGATGGCAGGCGTGTGTCTCCTGCAGAAGATCTAGTACAGCCCAGTTGGCCCTGTTTACACACACACACACACACACACACACACACACACACAGAAGATCTAGTGCAGCCCAGTTGGCCCGTTTACACACACACACATCACACACACACACACACACACACACAGAAGATCTAGTGCAGCCCAGTTGGCCCGTTTACACACACACACATCACATCACACACACACACACACACACAGAAGATCTAGTACAGCCCAGTTGGCCCGTTTACACACACACACACACACACACACACACACACACACAGAAGATCTAGTACAGCCCATTTGGCCCGTTTACACACACACACACACAGAAGATCTAGTACAGCCCAGTTGGCCCGTTTACACACACACACACACACACACACACACACACAGAAGATCTAGTACAGCCCAGTTGGCCCGTTTACACAGAGGAAATCAGAGACTTTCTAATGAGGAGACACAGCACTCAAAAAATCATCCATAGAAATGCATGGGGCTAGTTTGTAACGCAAATATGGCCCCTTCCTTGCCAAAACGTCAACATGTGTATACATTGAGCCAATCATGTGCTGTGTTGTGCAGTCATCGTGCCAATCATGTGTTGTGAACTCGCCGCTGAAGCACGGTTGGTGTCGTGAAGCCTTGCGCACGCGCATTTCTCCCGAATAGGGTGCCCGATGAGTGCCCAAAAAGCGCTGCAATATGGCCGCTGAGTGGAGGGACTTGCCCAAAAGGACTTTGAGGAAATCAGCTGGAACCTGCCAATCTCCGCCCAGACGCCGGCCACACACGCCAGGGCAGGGCCGTGGGCAGCGAGGTTGCGTGTGTATTGCAGTGTGTAATGTGTAGTGTGTGTACTGCAGTGTGTAATGTGTAATGTGTGTACTGCAGTGTGTAATGTGTAGTGTGTGTACTGCAGCGTGTAATGTGTAGTGTGTGTATTGCAGCGTGTAATGTGTAGTGTGTGTATTGCAGCGTGTAATGTGTAGTGTGTGTATTGCAGTGTGTAATGTCTAAAGTGTGTGTATTGCAGTGTGTAATGTATAGTGTGTAATGTGTAGTGTGTGTATTGCAGTGTGTGTATTGCAGTGTGTAATGTCTATAGTGTGTGTATTGCAGTGTGTAATGTATAGTGTGTAATGTGTAGTGTGTGTATTGCAGTGTGTAATGTGTAGTGTGTGTAGTGCAGTGTGTAATGAATTTCCCCTGGGGATCAATAAAAGTATCTATCTATCTATCTATCTATCTATCTCTATCTATCTATCTATCTATCTATCTAATGTGTAGTGTAGAGTAGTGTGTGTGTGTAGTGTGTGTATTGCAGTGTGTAATGTGTAGTGTGTGTACTGCAGTGTGTAATGTGTAGTGTGTGTAATATGTAGTGTGTGTAGTGCAGTGTGTGTGTAGTGTGTGTATTGCAGTGTGTAATGTGTAGTGTGTGTGTAGTGTGTGTATTGCAGTGTGTAATGTGTAGTGTGTGTGTAGTGTATGTATTGCAGTGTGTAATGTGTAGTGTGTGTATTGCAGTGTGTGTGGCACTCCTGCTGCTGCTGAGTCAGAGGCTGATGCTGTGCTGGGATGACCACAAGCAACTCATAGTCTGTGTGTAGTGTAGTGTAGTATAGTGTAGTGTGTGTGTGTAGTGTAGTGTAGTGTAGTGTAGTGTGTGTGTAGTGTAGTGTAGTGTGTGTGTAGTGTAGTGTAGTGTGTGTGTGTGTATAGTATAGTGTGTGTGTGTGTGTGTAGTGTAGTGTAGTGTAGTGTGTGTGTGTTGTGTAGTGTGTTTGTGTAGTGTAGTAGTGTGTGTGTGTGTGTGTGTGTGTGTGTGTGTGTGTGTGTAGTGTAGTGTAGTGTGTGTGTGTGTTTGTGTGTGTATGTGTGCGTGTGTGTGTTTGTAGTGTAGAGTAGTATGTGTGTGTGTAGCGTAGTGTGTGTGTGTGTGTGTAGTGTAGTGGTGTGTGTGTGTGTGTGTGTGTGTGTGTGCGTAATGTAGAGTAGTGTGTGTGTGTGTGTGTGTTTGTAGTGTAGAGTAGTATGTGTGTGTGTGTGTGTGTGTGTGTGTGTGTGTGTGTGTGTGTGTGTGTGTGCGTAGTGTAGAGAGTAGTGTGTGTGTGTGTGTGTGTGTGTGTGTCACTGCTGCTGGTGCTGTGTTCACCACATGTAGCTCTGTGCCCACTGTCCAGGCAGCGCCAAGCCACTAGGAAACTTTACGGCACTGTTTATTCCAGCCCTCCAGATGGCAATGACTCACCACCACAGCCTCTTGCTTTCACACACACACACACACATTTTCCTTTCTCCCAAGGTCTGTGTAGTGTGCGTAGTGTAGTATGTAGTGTGTAGTGTGTGTTGTGTGTGTAGTGTGTATTGTGAAGTGTGTGTAAAGTGCATAGAGTGGTGTTTGTGTAGTGTGTGTGGCCTAGGACAGCCTCTGTAATAACCTAGTCCACCTCATGTGCTACATGAACATCTGTTCTTCTCCAAAGCCCTCCGCACTGAGCCCCACATCACACACACACACACACACATCCAGTGACGGACTGGACGGTCTGGCATTTGGGCAGATGCCAGAAGGGCCGCGGCACCTCGTAGGCCGTTTGGGCCGGCCAATCACGGAGCGGCATGCTTGTCGGGTTTTGCGGCCCATTTATCGTAAAGACGGTTTTACAATATCTCTCGGCCCACTATCAAGCATCAATAGTGTTACATGGCTTCGAATCAGCCATTTATCTCTAACTCCCTTTTCCTCCTTCATAGTAGGAAACTGATCAGTATTTATACCAGACATGAGTCTCTACACTACAGTCATGGTGACCCTCAATATTTACATCAGTCGACATTATTTTGTAACCTTATTCAATCAAATCTTTTATTTTATTATTGGTTTACAAAAGTTAGGCTACATAAAGCAATGACTTCTGGGAATTTCAAAACCGAATGCGTCTAGCCTACTTCCTTCAGCACGGGGAATTGCCGATCTAGCATGCCTTGATCCTCGGAATTTTCCCCTTATAAAAACTAATAAACTGCCCCCAAATGCACTTCGAAACATAAGATAATGTCTGCTTAAATTCAGTGAAGGTGCTACGGTTGAAAATCTACATTGACACATCTCGCCACGCACTGGGACAGTCTGAAAAAGTCTCCTCTAAACGAGTATACAGTCAAAGCGTCAGACTTTGATGATGCCGCGGAGATTTAAGATACAGAAATAAACCTGATGAGCAAGAAATGTGCTACCTGCAAGAATTGTGCAATCTGTTGCTATTTCCTTCTCCAGCAGTTAAACCTCTTTACCTGTGCCTACAACTATATATGGTCAGCAAATGAATTCCTACTAACACTGTCATGTACTCAAGTGGCATGCAAACAGAGTTTTTCCACTCTTAAATTCATCAAGAATCTAAGGACACGATTGTCACAGGATAATTTGGAGGCCTTTATGCTGATGGCGACTGTCTCGGCCTCGCTAAGAGTTAGCTATCCAAGCAGCTAAACAAGGATTCAGAAACTTCACAGAAGCAGATTCTTTCTTGTGATTTTTACTAGAATCGTATTGTGAAACTGAAATACAAACATATACAAGACATACATCAAAAATTGTACATGAATAAACATGAATTACAAATTAGCTAAGCTCCACCATGTGTTTGTTATGACATTGTGAAAATACTTCGTTTTTTAATTGCATTTTTAACCTATCAACATTAGCATATGAATTACCATGAAATATACTAGAAATATGACCAATTATGAAAACAAAATACTCACAGACGTTGCTTGAACAAACATGGAAACAAACTGTAGCAAAATGAGGAGTGGAAGACAAGACAGCTGTCTCCACTGCAGGCATGGTCAAACTAACTTCTGTAACTAGGCTTCTGACAACTCCCTATTCGAATGAATTGTCAAAATAAAAGTCTCTCAAAATCGTTTTTATATTAAGAGTCATAATAACAAAGAAGGTACATTAGTCTTACCACAAATGTAACCCAATGAGAATTGCATGAAAGGAAAATATTAAAATGCAAAACATGACACTCCCCGCCTGGGGTCTGTAAGAACCACAGTTAACTATCTACATTGCTGGAAGTTCTTAGGACAGAAGCAGGACTACTTCTGTAACAGGACGATAGAAAGTCTTTTTGTTTCCATCCCTTGCAGTAGTCACCTCGACCTTCCGGACTAATCCATCTTGCCCTGGGAAAGTCTTCGTGATGACAGCGATGGGCCACTCGTTTCTCTTTGATTGAGAATCTTTGAGTAGAACTACGTCTCCGCATTTCAAGCTGGGCTTCTTGTCCTGCCACTTTTGCCTGAGCTGCAACGTGTGAAGGTACTCGCGCCTCCACTTGCCCCAGAAGATGTCAGCCAGATTTTGGACTCTCTTCCATTCTTCTTTGTACCTGGCCCCACCCTCAAAGTTGCCGGGGGGAGGAGGTGTGGACCCTGTCTTCAAGGTCAAGAGCATGGATGGAGTGAGGATCAAAGTTGACTCTGGGTCTGACGTTACTGGGATGAGTGGTCGAGCATTCATCACTGCAGCTACCTTGGCCATAAGTGTAGACAAGACCTCATGTGTCAACTGGGCTCTTTGCTTTTGTAGCATACAGTCGAGGATGCGCCTGGCGATCCCGATCATCCGCTCCCAGGCTCCACCCATATGGGATGAATGGGGCGGATTGAACACCCAGGTGCAGTTCTGGTTGCTGAGGTATCTCTCTACGCTCTCTGAGGATGAATCAGTGTTGGACATTTGCAATTCCCGTGAGGCACCTACAAAGTTCGTCCCGCAGTCGGAACGGATCTGCCTCGCAGGACCTCGGATGGCGAAGAGACGTCTCAAAGCATTGATGAAACTACTGGCAGTCATCGTCTCGATCAACTCAATGTGCACTGCTCGCGTACACATGCATGAAAACATCACTGCCCATCTATTGGAATTGACGTGTCCTCCTCTAGTACGGCGTGAAGTAACCTCCCATGGCCCGAATACGTCAACACCGACATATGTGAAGGGTGGCGCTACCTGTAGCCGCTCAGCTGGTAAGTCTCCCATTTGTTGGTGTTCTGTTTTTCCCCGCAGCTTCTTATATGTCACGCACTTGAACAGAAGACTGGCAATGCTTCGTTTTGCACCAACTACCCAGAAGCCTACTGACCTGATGGCACCTTCTGTAAAATGCCTGCCCTGGTGTTTCACAGCTTCATGGTAGTGGCGTATGAGAAGCACTGACAGGTGATGACGGTCGGGAACAATGATGGGATTGATGACATTCAACTCTAGGCCTGAGTGCTTTATGCGGCCTCCAACTCTCAACAGCCCATCTGAGTCAAGAATCGGGTTCAGTTTGCACAGGCTGCTTGATGAAGAAATGTTCAAGCCTTCTTGTATGCACTTGATCTCTTCTTGATAGTACTCTCTCTGAACGCTCTTCAGTATGCACACTTTGGCTTGTGCCATCTCCTCCACCGAGGGCTGGCAGATGTGCCAACCTCTGCAGCTGCTGGTAGGACTGGAGTGAGAAAAGGTGCGAGCAATGTGGATCAAGTGCGCTATTGCTCTGATCAGAGTGCTTAACTTGGAGAAGCGCTCAAAGCGCTCGGGCTGCACAGTATTTTCAGGGATGTGCACAATGTTTGCCATCACCTGGGGACGTATCTCAGAGTCTGCCGCAGGATCGACAAGGTCGTAGGTCTCTTGAGGCTCAGAGAGGTACAGAGATGGCTTGGTGAGAAAGGCTGGTCCTTTAAGCCATGTCGTGCTGCTGAGAAGAGCCGCTGGCACAGAGCGAGATCCGTAGTCAGCTGGATTCAAGTCTGAAGGTACGTATCTCCATTGTCCAGAGCATGGTGAGTGCCGTATGCGCTGGACTCTGTTGTGCACGTAGACGTAGAACCTCCGTGTTCGGTTGTGTATGTATCCTAACACTACCTTGCTGTCAGTGTAGTATACTATGTTGTCGAACGTCACATCCATCTCTGTAGTTATCATCTCGGCCATCTCTACGGCGAGCACTGCCGCGCAGAGTTCCAGCCTCGGAATCGTCAAATCAGGTTGAGGCGCCAACTTCGCTTTCCCATACACAAAGCCAGTCTCTACATGCCCTTCTTGAGATGAGACTCTGATGTATGCCACTGCAGCCACAGCTTTCACTGATGCATCGGCAAACATGCAAAGCTCCTTTCGCTGGGCCCCAGATGTAGAAATGGGTGTGTAGACACGTGGGATTTGAAGTTCCTCTAGGTCTTGCAATGAGTCTCTCCATTTCATCCACTCTGCTTCCATGTGGTGTGGGAGAGGTGAGTCCCAGTCGCATGCTAGGCTGGTGAGCTCTCTCAAGAGCAGTCTGCCCTGAATGGTGACTGGGGCGAGGAATCCTAGTTGGTCGAGACACTGTTCACAGTCGACAGCACCCCCTTCGTGTAAAGGGTTTCTGCTCACAGGTGATTCGGAAAGTGAACGTGTCCATTGAGATGTTCCAGGATAATCCCAGACTGCGTTGGATAGGCAAGTCGTCCGCAAAGAGATCCAAGTCTTCAATATTTTGAGCACGATCATCAGACGGAAAGGCTTCCAAGACTGCAGGCCGATTGGAAGTGAGCTTGTGTAACCTGATGTTCGAGGCTGCAAGCATTTGTTGAGTTTGCTTTACAACACTGATTGCTTCTTCTTCAGTGCTGAATGATTTCAGCCCATCATCCACGTAAAACTCGCGTTCAACAAATCTTCGTGCCGCAGGACCAAACTCTGCTTCCCCTTCTTCAGCAGCCCTTCGTAAGCCGTATATGGCGACGGCGGGTGAGGGACTGTTTCCGAAGGTGTGGACTCTCATCCGATATTCAGTGACTTCACCTGCCATGTCATTGTTCTGGTACCACAGAAAGCGAAGGAAGTCTCTGTGGTCCTCCCTCACCACGAAACAATGAAACATGTGTTCGATGTCAGCTGTGACAGCCACCGCTTCTTTCCTGAACCTCATGAGCAAGCCCACTAGGCTGTTGTTGAGGTCGGGGCCTGTAATGAGGACGTCGTTGAGTGACACTCCGTCATAGGCTGCACTGGAATCGAAGACGATGCGGATCTTGTTCGGCTTTTTTGGATGGTAGACTCCGAACAGAGGTAGGTACCAGCATTCTTTGTTCCCTTGGAGTAGCGGTGCGATCTCTGCGTGTTGTCGCTTGAGCATGTTCTCCATGAAGTCCAAGAAGTGCACCTTCATGGCAGGTTTTTTGTTCAATGACCTTCGTAGAGACATGAGCCGGTTATAGGCGAGCTCTCTGTTGTTAGGTAGCCGTCGTCTCGGCGACTGGAAAGGTAGGGGACCAACCCAGTTGTTGGCGTCATCTTGATGGAACTCCTCATCCATGATTCGCCAAGAACTCCATGTCCTCAACTGAAGGTCGAGTTTGTGATCGCCTGAGGTGCGTCGAAGATACCTTGTCCTAGGCTCTCACTATTGAGAGGTGTCATCGAGCTGCATGCTCGGGTAAGCGCGGGCTGATGACAACTGTAGGGCTTTGCTGCGTAGGTTTCTTTCACCTTGATTTGACCACTGCACGGCTGAAAATAGCTTGTGCGACCATTTTTCAACACCGTGGTCTTGAAGCTATTCAACTCGAGAGGTCTGTGTGTGGATCCAAGACAAACGTTTCCGACAATTACCCACCCCAAATCCAGCTTCTGTGCAAATGGGGAGTTGCCCACACCATTGATCTGATCTCTGACTTTGTGCACCCTTAAGATGTCCCGGCCTAACAAGAGGAGGATGTTGGCGTCGAGATCCAAAGGTGGAATTTCATCCGCAATACACCTCAGGTGAGTGTGGTGGCGGGCAGCTTCTGGTGTAGGTATTTCGGAGCGGTTGCTTGGGAGCTCATCACACTCAAGAAGAGTAGGTAAGGAAAGACTCCGCTTCTTGTCCACTGACTCTATGATGAATCTGCAAGCCCTTCTTCCTGACATCTCCGTTAACCCAGCACATGTCTTCAATGTGTATGCATGCGAAGATCCCTTGATCTGAAAGATGTTAAAGAACTTGGAGCGAGCAAGAGAGCGATTGCTCTGATCGTCCAAAATGACGTACATTGTCTTGGACTGTTCTTGGCATCCAGCGGGGTAGACATTGACTAGACTGATTTTGGAACATGCTCGTGGGCTTACTCCTTCTCCACACACCTGTGTACACTTTGAAGTCACCTCTTGGCTGTCCGCATTGTCGCCCTCCCCACCATGGCTTGCTGGGGGAGGAGACGCTTTGGATGGCCAAGGGGCTGGACCGGGGTGGAGTGCTGATACGTGGGCATCACTCCGGCATTCGGTACATTTGATTTCAGCTGTACAATCTTTAGCCAGGTGTTGAGTAGAGGAGCAACAACGGAAACAGATGGAGTACTTCTTAAGCAGCTGCTTACGCTCATCCATTGTCTTGAGTCTGAACCCGCGACACTTCTTGAGCGGATGAGGCTTTTGGTGGATCGGACACTGTTTACCTGGGTTCACTGCACTGTTCTCATTCTCACTGGGTGACTCTCTAGTAGAAGAGACTTGTGTCTTGTGGACCGCCACAGGTGTTTTAGCTGACCGGTCTGAATAGCCCTTTTTCACATTTGCAGGTGTAGACGAAGAAGCGAAGAGATTAAAACTGGGGTCTGTGCGTGCTTTAGCCTCTGTGAGAACAAACTTCACAAACACAGAGAATGGTGGAAAGCTGACAAGATGAGTGCGTTTGTATTTTGAGCCATACGATATCCACTTCTCTTGTATGTTGTGAGGCAATTTCTCCACTATGGGGTGTATGCCTCTGGCAGTGTCTAAGTATGACAGGCCTGGTAGACTGCCATCTAGCTTTGCATACTCCAGCTCTGACAGTAGATCTGCTAGGTCACGCAGCTTCCGTGGGTCGTTGGATGAAACCTTGGGAAACTTTTCCACCTTGGTGAAAAGTGCGTGCTCTATAGCCTCAGGTGAGCCGTAGGTCTCCTCGAGCCGTTCCCAGGCTAATGACAATCCAGCTGGCGGGTGTCGGATGTTAACAGCTTTAATTCGCTTGATTTGCTCAGCTGAGTCCTTGCCTAGGTACTTCACAAGAAGATCCAGCTCTTCTGCTGCGGACAGATCTAAGCCAGCTATTGCACTCTTGAATGACGCCTTCCATGCCCAGTAGTTTATGGGCTGGTCATCAAAGGAAGTGAGCCCTGGCGTTACCATGCGACTTGAGCTAAGAATTTAGCAAGATCACTGGTGAGATTGAAAGACTGGTAATCTGTATGGTCAGGCACTCTGGGGCTAGAGTGCCGCGGAGCAGGTACAGGTGGAGGACCATTGCTTGAGCGAGGTAGTGGACTGTTATCTCGCTGGGCTCTTAGAAGAGGAGGCCATAATCAGCAGCTGTGTGACTCATTGGCGCTTGTAGATCTGTAGCAGCGTGGGGATTTGGTGTGCTAACATCTGCATTCCTCATCTGATATGGTGTGGCACCTGTATTAACACTCCTTTGTTCCAGTACATATTTAGTAACAAGTTGCCTTTTAGATTCTTCTAGATCTGGGCTAGAGGCATGACTCCTTATCTCATAGCCCATTTCCATTAATCCAGCTTCTAATGTCTGCATTTCGGCTCTTGCTGCTTCTAGCTCTTCATCTGCTCTGAGCGAATCCAGTGCAGCTTGCAGACGTGCTTGCTCCAGTTTAATTTCTGCCTCCATTTTCATGTATGTTGCTCTAGTTTGAGCTGCTTCAGCTTTTGCCTTAGCTTGCAAAAACACTATGCTAGATCTGGAGCTAACTGAAGCTTGGGCACCATGAGATGCAAATGATTGTGTCTCAAATCTAAGCTGATGGTCTGCGCTCCATCATTAAATGGTGCTTGAAAGACAGTTCAGTAAATGTAAGCCAGTTGTGAGTTCGTTTGCCACTTAGCTTTGAAACAGCGCTGCTCCATGCTTGCTGTGATGCCGTCTTTTCACTGTCTCGGCCTCGCTAAGAGTTAGCTATCCAAGCAGCTAAACAAGGATTCAGAAACTTCACAGAAGCAGATTCTTTCTTGTGATTTTTACTAGAATCGTATTGTGAAACTGAAATACAAACATATACAAGACATACATCAAAAATTGTACATGAATAAACATGAATTACAAATTAGCTAAGCTCCACCATGTGTTTATTATGACATTGTGAAAATACTTCGTTTTTTAATTGCATTTTTAACCAATCAACATTAGCATATGAATTACCATGAAATATACTAGAAATATGACCAATTATGAAAACAAAATACTCACAGACGTTGCTTGAACAAACATGGAAACAAACTGTAGCAAATGAGGAGTGGAAGACAAGACAGCTGTCTCCACTGCAGGCAAGGTCAAACTAACTTCTGTAACTAGGCTTCTGACAACTCCCTATTCGAATGAATTGTCAAAATAAAAGTCTCTCAAAATCGTTTTTATATTAAGAGTCATAATAACAAAGAAGGTACATTAGTCTTACCACAAATGTAACCCAATGAGAATTGCATGAAAGGAAAATATTAAAATGCAAAACATGACAGCGACAGAGAAAGAGGTCCTATAATGAACTTGGATGCTGATGACGTGATAGACAGGGTTGCGGAGAAGAGCAAGCTCCTTCGCACCTTGTTAACTGCATGACGTTAATTAAGCCACGTTTGTGGAGCGGCTGCTCTGATGGGTTTCCCGTTTATCAACAAAACTACATTCGCGCGCAGCCGTGGGAGCAGAAGACGCTTGGTGCCACAAAGTTATGAACTTGACTTATAGTCGGCTGCTGTAAGCTACAATCGTAATTTTTTATATACCCCTGGTCCCCTGTTGTCTCAATGATAATAACATCTCATTTCAGGCTTTCAGGCTCAGTTTGCCGTTCATTTGCATTAACATCGTCTTTAATCATTTTTGGCGATGACATGCATTCCTTTAGGGATATTGAACATATTGAACATTCTCTAACCATCGTGATTTCGAATTGGTGCAGTTTTCAGCACAAAAACTAATTTTGTTCTTTTCATGGAGAACACTGCTCTATGCTGTTCTATGGTGCTTTCTGCATCTTGTGCACGCATGTTTTGTGACGTTACATAGAAATCCATGTATTCTAGGCTATTCTTTTTTCATTTTCATATTTCATATTGCATTCATTTTTTTGGAGTTGTGCATTGATATATCCATGTTCTTGGTTCAGTCTTTATGCATATTAAAGTTAGAGTTCATCACCAATGGGGCTACAAACGTGTTATGTCCGTGCATGTGAAGTTATATCTATGTGTTGCGGGCACATGCACACGCTTGCATGCGCGTCCCCGTGTGGGCCACTGGTTGGTGAAAATGCCAGGGCCGTTTTTTAATCCCAGTCCAATCACACACACACACACATCACACACACACACACAATCGCCCCCAGGCAGAAGGAGCCAGCTGGGTGGACGGGGCTTTCCAGCTTCGCAGCCCACTGCAGGTGTTTGTGTGTGTGTGTGTGTGTGTGTGTGTGTGTGTGTGCCCACTGCAAGCTGCAGGAGATTAAGAGAAATTAGCGAGGGTCCGAGTCCACTCTCATTTGAAACAGCTGGTCTCTTAGTAGCAGGGTTTGGAAGGTGCTGGAGAAATATATATTACAGTTTTTTTCGATCGTTTTGATGCTTGTGTCAACTCTGACATCACATTCTCAAAACAGTTAACACCCGTGTCTGAACAAAAGCACTCTGGCCAAAATGACACATTTTGCTTGCAAAAGGCTGTTACTCTCTCAAAACACTTACTGTAAAACAGGCAGCTAAAGCAAATCTTGCCGTCAAACAACACATCCTGTCATCAAATCACTGTGTGGTTTCAATCAATCATTACACACTGGACAACAAAATGCAAAATATACTTCTCAAAATGAGCAATTTTTTGCTATGTCTGTTCCATTTCTTTCTCATTTTTCTGGTATGAGAAAAAAATGAAAAGACAACATGTACTGAATAAAAAAGAATTGTATTCATTCCTTCCAAGATGGAACTGTCATTGTCATTGAACTACAACTTCTCATTTTTCATCAAAATAGACCTACAGTAAACACCTTTTGTACTGTTTTCTTCACCAAATAGGCTATACAATAATTTCTCTAAATGTGCCTTAGATCTAGCCTACTTGCAACACAGAACAGACATGGCATTTCTTATGGGTAATGAATGATTTCTGGTTGAAGACACACCCCTTCTCCTGGTAAGCAAACTGCACTGGGTCGAGTGCACAGCACACCTGGGGTCTTAGACATCCTCCACACACCTTCTCCTGGTAAGCAAACTGCACTGGGTCGAGTGCACAGCACACCTGGGGTCTTAGACATCCTCCACACACCTTCTCCTGGTAAGCAAACTGCACTGGGTTGAGTGCACAGCACACCTGGGGTCTTAGACATCCTACACACCCACCTACGCCTGGCGTACGGCACACCTGGGGTCTCAGGAGATGGAGCAGCAGCCGTTCCAGGATGTGATGTAAGCAGCAGTGACGTCATGGCAACAGGCCTGAAGTCGTTGAGTTCACTGGGGTGTGTGCCTACTGTGCAACTGGTGTGAGGCATGATGGTCTGAGGAACCAGCGTGTTGAAACGACTCCCCCAGTTCCACAGCACAGGACCAGGAGAGGGGGTCAGATCTCTCAACGATCTGTGTGAGGCACTACAGGAAGTGCGTCATCAGACCTGCACGTTTAGGAAGTTAAGGAATTCTCTATATCTATCTCTAATAGCGAAATTATTGTGTGGCCTGTCTTGTGTAGCAAGACTTTGATTAATCATCATCATGATTCACAAGATGGATTAATCCAACCAGGGATAGGCCTGCAGAAAATAGGATCTTTGTTTATGTTTTGCAACTTGTCACTGATGTGACAGGTCAATGTTAAATAGGCTAGGCTACAACAGATTGTTTAATGGTTGACACAATTATTTTAATCAATGACAATGTTTAGCCTAATTCTGATAGCAAAATTAGTGCTATGGAGCAGAGTTTTTCACTTTACATGGAACATTGCTTTATATCATTTTATATCATTACAGGTGCTCTAAGCGATGTTGGGTAACGTCACTTCTGTTGATGTTCAACTCCTTCACCCTCCCTCCCATGCAATTGAAACTCTCCTAAACGTGCATCTCGTCGGTGATTGGTTGGAACAGTTTGTTATGTTTTTATGGTCCAGGCTAAACCAAGTTGTATTTGTTGCTGTTTTTGGAGCCTGGGCTGCCCATCGAGACCACAATTTTTCTTTACAGTGTATTCGGGGCACAGGCAGCTAGCGGATGGTGAGGTGGCGTTTGCTGTATGTGACAAAAAATATTTTAACTTAGAAACCACGTAACATCGCTTAGAGCACCTTTAAGTCCATGGTGTCCTCATCAGCTTAGAGCACCTTTAAGTCCATGGTGTCCTCATCAGCTTGGCCTGATCCTCTCGACCACTAATTGTGTCATTGTTAGAACACATGAGGCCGTATTCATGAAGCATGTTATCTTATCCTAAATCCCACTAAAAGTTTTTAGCTAGAGGTTTTCTCTTAAAACCTAGGCTATTCACGAGAGCCGCTTAGACCTAGCCTACTCTTCGTAAGGAAAAATGACAACTCCTAAGATAAGAGAGGAGCTCCGTTGCTATGGTTGACGTCATTACTCATGCACAAGCTTGATTGAAGTGACCACCTTAATTGGCTGATGATTATAACGCAGGAATGATGCCAAAAATATCCCCTACGATGATGATCTTTACTGGTGAGAATGCCATGTGCTACACAAGTTTTGCGAAGGACGGAAGATGATGAATAAATAGCCTAAATGAATAAAGAGTAAGACAAAGCAAATAACCTAGTGGTCTAATGAAATAGGCCACCTGGTTGATGCAGTATCTTTGCCCCAACTTAGTCAGTATCAGCATATCTGCATCTCCATCTGGTGTGTTTACAAAACAATGTGTCAAGACAACACCTGCCCTCAGGTGTGTGTGTATAGGAGTGTTTGACTCACTCACTGTTTTTCCCCAGATACATTTTCAGACTGGATTTTCCAGATGCACACGCGCTAACACAATATCAAAGACCTAATTCTAGTAAATGTTTTGAACCTACAGTATGAAGTTCCTGCTAAGTTAGACAAGACTGAACCTGCAAATAAGCAATAGAAAGCTGTTTCAGACCCATAGGAGAACTGCCCCCCCTCTCTCTCCCTCCCTCCCTCCCTCCCTTTCTGCCCTCATTCTTCCTCCTGCTCACCCCATCCCTCCCTCTCTTCCCTGGCCAAACAGGATCTGTTGGATCTCTCTAAAGCGTTTCCTCAGAGGCGAAGAATGCAGGAGCACAAAGGACTGGAGCCTGCTCAGGCTTGCTCTCCGCATTCCCTCCTCTTTCATCCCTCTCTCCTCTCCTTTCTCGTCACCCCTCTCTCCTCTCCTCCTCTCCTCTCTCTCTCTCATTCTTTCCCCTGCTCTTTACGTCTCTATTCAGTTAGTTGTGTGGTTTTGGAAAAGGGGATGACATTGTTCCCTTCACTCGTTCTCTACACTTCAGTTCTCTTCTCTTCTGTCTTGCCCTCCTTTCTACTCTCGTTTCTTCTCTTCGTCTCTTCTATCCTTCTTTCTACTCTCTTCTACTCTCTCTCTTCTCTTCTCTTCTATCCTCCACAGTCCTTGCATCCCTTCTTCCCCAGCCTGGTCTGCTCTCTCCTGGCTCCTTCGTGAGGCATCAGAAAGAGCAGTTGCTTCTCTCTCAATCAAATCCTCAATCCTGTGTGTGTGTGTGTGTGTGTGTGTGTGTGTGTGTGTGTGTGTGTGTGAGAGAGAGAGAGAGAACGAGAGAGAGAAAATAAATAAATAAAGATAAACAAAGAAGAAAAGAAAAGAGAAAATCATTTGTGGGCGAAACAGTGTTGTCAGTCTGATCACCATGGTTACCTCGGGTGGGCAGACCGCAGACGAGTGGCGCATCACCATTTAGTCTGTCTGAGCATGTGTGACTGACAGGAAGCCCCGGCGGGCGGC
>NC_063193.1:30286019-30288519 GCF_017589495.1 Alosa alosa
TGTAGGCACACACACACACACACACACACACACACACACACACACACACACACACACACACACACACTCCAGGGAATATATCAGTTACAGCTGAACTCTTTGAGAAGTGCTGAATCGCCCAGGACACGCTGGACGGGCGGGGGGGCGGCCTGCAGGGTGTGAGCTCCTCCTCCACCACTATGCAGGAGGGGTTTTAGATTCATAATGTATTCATAACACACATGGAACACACTGGACAGCTGCCACTCAAGAAGGCCACATCTGAAAATATCAGTTACAGCTGAACTCTTTGAAACGAGCTGAGGGCGGATTCTGCAGGGGTGTGAGCACTCCGTCGGAACACATATGTGCGGATTCTTGGCACACTCCGTCATATGTGTTTGTGTATGTGTGTGTGTGTGTGTGTTTCTGCTTACACACCTGTGGAGTGACTGTAGCGCTCCAGGGGTCTGCGGTTGGACTTGGTTGCCGAGGAGACACAAGTGATAACTGAAGGACGGACCTGCGAGAAACAGAAGATGGCCGTCAGTTTTGACCTGTCACCTCAGGGGCGCACACACACACACACACACACACACACACAAACAAACACACAGACACACACACACACACACACACACACACACACACACACACACACATAAACAAACACACACACACATAAACAAACACACACACACACACCTTGTACAATATTCTCACAGTTGCCCTTAGATGTCACACACGCTGCTACAAGTTTCAAAACAAGAACCAGTTCAACCCAGCTTTCAGCAGAAGAACTACTGTAAACCACTGACTGCTTTTCCCCAGCACAGAGACAGGAAGAAGGACGTTTGGTGAGTGTGTTTGTGTGTGTTACATGGTGAGTGTGTATGTGTGTGTTACATGTGCTCCTGAGAGCAGGTCAGCAGCCGAGGGCTGTCGCGGCTTGTTGCAGACACCACCCCCCCCACACACACACACACACACACACACACCTTCCCGACTCACATTCCCTCTGGATCCGGCTGAGCTGCATATCTGGGACAGGTAGAGACCTGACTGGGAGCACACCGTTCCTTTGGGAAGGACGAGCTGCATTCTAACACTCCTGGTATGTGTGTGTGTGTGTGTGTGTGTGTGTGTATGTATGTGTGTGTGTGTGTGTGTGTGTGTGTGTGTCTGTACGAGTATGAGCTCACAGCACTTTTGAGAAGAGGGGGCTATATTCTGAAGGTCTGCATGATGATTTTGTTTGTGTGTGTGTGTGTGTGTGTAAGCCTAAGGAACCTTTGGGAAGAAAGAGCTACATTCCTCAGCTCCTAACTGACAAGGGAGATGACATGACAGCCTGAGGAAAGAGTGGTAAAGAATGTTTGTGTGTGTGTGTGTGTCTTCATATAAGACTTGAGGGCCTAGTCTGACAGCTGAATGTCCACTGTGTGTGTATGTCACCGGGATTATGGGAACAAAGGTCAAACGACCAATCAGAGCACTACGGCTTTGATGATGAGAGGAGTCATACAGGTCATTTGAGTTCTGTTTGACCCATACAGGCTCGCCGGAACACATACAGCTTGGTTTTTCATAAGTACCGGATAAGAGACAGTGTGTGTGTGTGTGTGTGGACAACTCAATGCACAATACGGAGTGATTATGTATTGTAAGTATATATGCTCTTTTGATCCCACGAGGGAAATTTGGTCTCTGCATTTATCCCAATCCGTAAATTAGTGAAACACACTCAGCAGACAGTGAACACACAGTGAGGTGAAGCACACACTAATCCTGACGCAGTTAGCTGCCTGTTACAGTGGCAGCAAGGAGCAGTGAGAGGTTAGGTGCCTTGCTCAAGGACAGAACAAGAACAGTGCTCAACCACTTCCCCCGCCCACATTTTTCCTACTGGTCGGGGATCGAACCAGCAACCCTTCTGTTACAAGCCCGAAGCCCTAACCAGTAGGCCACGGCTACTGGTTAGGGCTTCATCTCTGATTAATCCCCTAAAAGCTTTGACATTTAAGTGGACATTCATTTTTCTTTATGGGCTACCTGTAGCTGGCTGACAGGAACTGGCCAGTGGCTACTGAGAGCATTTGTCTCTGTTTGTCCCCTGTGGGCTGCCGTAGCTACCTACAGTTGGTTGGTGTGTGTTATGTCTCTGTTTGTCCCCTGTGGGCTGCCGTAGCTACCTGCTGTTGGCGGGCGGGGGTGGCCCTGGTCCTCTCGGCGGGCGTCTCTGGCGGCGGCTCGCGGCGCGGCTTCTTGATGAGCGCCAGCGGCTCGTCCAGCATCGGAGCGGCGTAGGCGGGGCACACCAGCATCGGGCTCACCGTCGGGCTGGACGCAGGGCTGTCCGTGGACGTGGAGGACGGGCTCTCTGGAACGCTGGCCACCGACGACCTCCGCACTGCCGCCGCGTGCTTATTGAGGACACGCTCCCTTCTGAACAACACACACACACACACACACGTGATCAATGGGAGGTTCATTATTAGGACCGAGAGGCGGATATGTCTCC
>NC_063193.1:30298519-30303519 GCF_017589495.1 Alosa alosa
GCCGCAGGGGGGCCAGCAGGTGCCCAAACGGGCATCACCAGAGCGTGTCTGCCTACGGAAGAGGCCCAGTGCCCAGATGGGGCATCACCAGAGCGTGTCTGCCTATGGAATAGGCCCAGTGCCCAGGGCAGGAGAGACGCAGTGAAATGCGGAGGGTGCGGGCGGGCTCATAAACCATCCCAGATATTTGCCTTCTTTATTAGGGCAGGATGACGGAGCCTGTTCCCGCTGGGCCCTCCTTAGATTAATTAGAATATTGATTAAACTGTGTTTTTCATCGTCACGCTAAATAGCCTTCTCTGATTGGGTGATAAACCCCTGACTGATATATCCATACTTGGCCAGTCTAAAGAGATCTAATAAATCACTGCCATTAATTACGCTTCACATTTCCATTGCTCATACTGCAGTGTAGTGGCCAGCCAGCCAGCCAGACACTAATGCTTACGCAGATGAGCTGGAGACAAGTAGGCCTACAGCAACAGGCATGTTAAATGTGCCACAGCACACAAAACACACACACACACACACACACACACAAATGCGCATGCACACAGACGACGACGCATTACGTGGTCAAAATTAATCCAAGACAACTGGTGTGAGACTGCAGCTTTATTCACGACGCCGGGAGCATGTTACCCACATGAAATGTCAAAGTAACAAGCCCACACATCTGTGGGTGAAGCCAACTCTTATACCCTTACCCCACACCCATGGAAAATCACAAGTTGTCACCCTCCAGTGATCACTTAACCATCTGGTATTTTAACAGAGATAAGAAATGTTTACGACCCCCCATCCTGAGGGTTACCCACAGTTCGGTGACACAGGGGTTAATTTAACTAATCATTCCAACATTGGAGTTTCAGAAAAACACAAGGGTCAGAGTAAGGAGATGACAATTAGATTTCACTACATGTATGTAAGGTATACTAAACATTCAATGAGAGACATATAAAATTTATCCCACACACACACACACACACACACACTCTCACACACACACACACACACACATACACATACAGTACATACGCACATACGCACACACATACACGCACACATGCACACACACACACACACACATACACACACACACACACGCAGACATACACAGACACACACACACACACTCAGAGACACAGACACACACACACACACACACACAGGCATGTTAATGTGCCAGTGTCCTCAGCTGACCTCATGCTGGCTCTGGAGATGGGGCGGTGAGAGGATAGAGGAGCAGCATGATGCACCTTAATATAATAATAATAATAATAAAGCTTTATTTGTATAGCACCTTTCATACACAGAATGCAGCTCAAAGTGCTTTACATTTGAAACATGTAACACAATAATAGTCAGTCAGTCATTATCAATCACTTTTCTTTGCTGTTTATGTTATACTCAGCAACATATCAAAAAATATAGAAAATGACGCCATAAGACTGGCAGCCTTAACCCTCTTACCCCCACAAGCACGCCATATGGCAACTGTGGCAAGGAAAACTCCCATATTCCAGGAAGAAACCTTGAGCAGAACCTGACTTAATAGGGGAGCTCCATCCGCTTCTGGCTCGGCTGCCTCCAATAGTAGCAGATGTAGAATAATCTGAAAATGTAGTCTACAGGATAAGATGAGTTAACTAAAAGCTTTCCTGTACAGGTATGTTTTCAGATCTTTTTAAAAATATTTACTGAACTCGCCCTGCTTGATGTACAGAGGCAGGGTGTTCCATAGTTTGGGGCATAATGGATAAACGCAGCTTCTCCACTTTGTTTGTGGAGCACTTTGGGCAACCATTAAAAGATTAGAATTGATGATCTAAGTTTCCTTTGTGGTTGATAAGATATTAAAAGCTCAGAGATATATGAAGGTGCTATGCCATTCAGAGCTTTGTAAGTAATTAACATAACCTTAAAATCAATTCTATAGGAAATAGGGAGCCAGTGCAGTTCAGCCAACACAGGGTGATGTGTTCTCTCTTCTTAGTCTTAGTTAAAAGTCTAGCCGCAGAGTTCTGTATGAGTGCCAATTTCTTTAGATGTTTTTGGGAAGACCAGTGAAAAGTGCATTGCAGTAGTCTAACCTGCTAGTGATAAAGGCTATTGAATTAGCTTTTCTGCATCTTGTTGAGTTAAAAAGGGCCGTGACTTTGGCAATGTTTCTCAAGTGGAAATAGGCTGTCTGAGTAACTTTACTGATATGGGGCTTAAAACTTAACTCTGCATCTAAGATGACACCGAGGCTTGTTACTTTTGGTTTGACCTGGTGTGCCAAGTTCCCCAGATTACTAAGAATAATATCTCGCTTTAGTTTTGGTCCAACCAGAAGTACCTCTGTTTTGTCATCATTTAGTTTCAAAAAAGTTTTGCTCATCCACTGATTAATGGAGGTTAGGCATGCAGTGAGGGAGCAAAGGCCATCTGTTAGTTGGCTCCACAGAAAGATACAATTGGGTATCATTCATGAGCTGTGGAAGTTTACATTATGCTGACTTATGACGTTTCCCAATGGGAGCATATATAGAGAAAAATAGCAGGGGACCAAGGCAGCTCCCCTGGGCCACACCAAAAGGCAAGTCATGTTTTCAGATACATGATCTCCTAGACTGATATAAAAATCTCTGCCAGTAATGTAGGTTTGAAACCAGTTTAGAGCATTATCAGAGAGACCCACCCACTTTGCAAGGCGGTGAATTAGGATGCTATGATCAATGGTGTCAAATGCCGCACTCAAATCCAGAAGAATAAGGATTGAGACTTTGTTTGAGTCGGTAGCTAGTCTGAGATCATTGACTATCTTTACTAGAGCCGTTTCTGTGCTGTGATTTGATCTAAAACCTGATTGGAATTTTTCAAGGATACTGTTTTCAAGTTGAGGAAGGTATTTAACTGATTGCAAACAACTTTTTCAAGTACTTTGCTCAAAAATCCATAGATTTGATATAGGCCTGTAGTTGCTCAGATTGGTATGGTCAAGTTTTGACTTTTAAGTAAAGGTTTCACAACAGCGGTTTTAAAAGCAGTTGGAAATATACCTGTTTCTAATGAGGTATTTATTACCTTGAGAAAAAAAGGGAGCTAAGCCTTCATATACTTTTTTGAGGAATGTAGTAGGGATTGGATCTAAAACACATGTTGAAGAGCCGGTTTGAGTTATAATTTTACCAAGCTCAGATTGAGTAATAGTGCTAAAGGACCTTTTTAATTTTGGGGGCTGTTTTGGGTGTACTATCAAACATATTACTTGTGTTACCAATAGCCTCCCTTATAGAAATGACTTTGTTTTTGAAGAAGTTCAAATTCCTTCAGATCTTAGAGAGGATGCCTGACTGAGTGTGTCAAAAGGTGTTTGATGCAATAGCCTATCAATGGTAGAGAACAACACCCTAGAGTTTCTACTGTTTTCAGCAATTACCTTAGAGAAGTGGTTCCTCCTCTCATTCCGAATAGCTCTATTATAATTTGCAATTTTTTCTTTTAGAATGGCACGGTGAACCTGTAACTTAGTTTTTCTCCATGTTCTCTCAGCTTTCCTACATGATCTTTTTAGATCATGGATATTTTCGTTCATCCAAGGTGTCAGTTTGCTACAGGGCCTTTTTTTTAGTCTTTAAGGGTGCCACTCTGTCAAGCAGAGCGCCTAATTCACGATTAAGAGCCTCTACCATTTGATCAATGGGATGATGTAAAATATCTAAATTTATGGAGTCTATAAGAGCTATGAACTGCTGTTCTGCTCTAATGTCCAAGAGTCATGATTTGATTGCAATTTCGGGATGAATTTTTGGAGTATGTAGTACAATATTAAAAGATACACAATGATGATCAGACATATTTATATCATTTACTGATAAGTCTGTGACTTCTATCCCTCTGGAAATGACTAGATCGAGGGTGTTGCCAAGGTTGTGGGTGGGTCCTGTAACATGCTGCTTTAGCTCTAAACTGTCCAACACATTAAGGAACTTACTGGCTTTAGCATCAGTTGTCTTATTGACATGAATATTGAAGTCGCCATTTACAATTATCCCATCATAGCTAGTGATGATGAGCCACATAAGTTCAGAAAACTGGTCGAGAAAGCCAGTCCATAGTTTAGGAGGGCGGTATAAGGTTAATAGAAGTACAACTGGGTCAGCCTTCAGAGTGAGGGCAATATACTCAAAGGAAGCTTAATTGCCAAAGTTGACTCCGTGTGCAACTATATTTGTTTGAGAGAATGGAGGCAATTCCACCACCTCGCTTGCCTTGTCTAATTGAGTGGAAGAAATTATAATTTGGGGACAAGTCTCAACAAGAACAGCTTAAGCTGTCTGAAGTCAGCCAGGTTTCAACAAGAAACAGAAAATCCAATTTTTTTCACTAATAAAATCATTGATTGCAAAGGTTTTGGTAGTAAGTGCACCTATATTTAGTAAACCCATGTTAGCTGAAAATGCCTCTGGCTTTTGAGGAATATGCTGAGGTATGGAAAGAATATTTGTTAGGTTTCTAGTTTTAAATTTGTCTTTTTTTTTTTACTATACGCTGGGTAGAAATCAACGTTGAATAGAACTATAGCATAAGTCATGCTATTGCATGACACAGCTTGATCTATGGTAGTAGTATTGTATGTTACCCTGCAGAAAACATTCTCAGACCCATCCACATGTATAATGCCATTCGAATCAATACCTGGGGGGGGGCTGAATCTGTAATATTTTCTACAGAATGTCAATGTCTCAGTGTGGACGCTTATGTTGTCAGAGAGTAGCCTGGCTCCATGTTGGTTTGGGTGGAGACCATCACGCTTCAGCATACTGGGCCTCTCCCAGAACAAGCCCCAGTTGTTGACATAGGGGATGCTTAGGAAGCGCAGTAGCGTTTGAGCCAGGTGTGGAGATCGAACAGTCTGGACCATCTCTCAGCACCTTTTTCTGTAGGTAGGGAGAGGCCCAGAGATGACAAAGCGTTTTCTGTGCCCATCAGAGTGGTGATGAGAGTTTTGTAGT
>NC_063193.1:30308519-30323519 GCF_017589495.1 Alosa alosa
TCAAACACTGCATGGTGCTGAAGTGGCTAGTGCATAAGGATGGAACTCAAACACTGTAGACTAGAGCAGCTAGTGCATAATGATGAAACTCAAACACTGTAGACTTAGGGAAACTCTCTTGCCCGTTATGCATTAGAGCTATAAAAGGCCCAAAATAGGTTTTACAAAATAAACCCATGACAGATTTTCTAGTCGTAAAGAAAATCACACAATCACTTCAGTTCAAAACAACAGACCTAACTCAATCTTTCTTCTCTGCTCAGTAAAAGGAGATTGATTCATGGAGCAGAAAAGAATGGATTCTGAATACCTCTCATTCACTAGGTGGTAACTGGCATTATTGCGTTGGGTTAATGCATTATGTTAATATGGTTAACGTTAGTGATGTAGGGCTTCAAACAGCTGAACGATTGGCGTAATCCTGAGGGAAGCGGGTGGTTGTCAAAAAGAACCTTCACCAAGAGCCCTCCTGGTGAAAGAGAGAGGGGGGGGGCTTCGTAAAAATGTAAAAATCTTCCATGCCTGTTCACCAAAGCAAATCAAGGTCTGAACATTTCACTCTGAACAGAAAATGCCGTGGTGTTGAAAACCAGCAGGTAACCTCCCGAATAAGCGATACCTAAATAGAACACCTCCGAGAGTTTGCGTTTATCATCCTGACCTAGATATGCCGAGTGAATGATCAGTGTTTGTTGACATCTCCATTCGAATCTACCGTCGCCTGACAACGCCCCACCCTTCCCCATCCCCCAGCATCAGCACCGCGTCAGCCTCTGCTCCTCCTAACCTGTCCCGCTCGGAGTCCGACCGACGCGCGCGCTCAGGGAAACTGATGTCAAGTCGTGGAAGACGACGCGGGATGTGCAAAAACCCTGATCGGATCCGCGAGGCAGGGAACGGACAATGGATGGCTGATGCGTGATGCAATACCTGGATATTCCACAGCCCCCGCCCGCACCTCCGTTTCCACGCGCCCCGGTACCGAGCAAGGCTGCTTTGGCCAGAGGACGAAGAGAGGAGACCGGATCACACTTCTCGTAACCTCAAACTGATTAGCCTTTACTTTCTGACTTCACTACATCCTTAGCGGAAGGCGTATTTCTAACAGAAACGTGTGCTGATTCCTTTGTTTTCGTGAACGCAGCGCACGGATGGGGATCGTGCATTTGTCCTCAGATGACCAAGTCGGTGTATCGCGTTAGAGTAGACGCGGGAGTAGGCCAATCTGTTGCAAATTAACTCGTCTGTGGGAAGCGACGCATCCGTGACGCTACACCCCTCGGCATTTGATGTCCGCACGCCTAAAGGGTCGCTGACGATTTTTGCCTGTCTCTTCTGCCTGTGCAGTGTCATCGCTGCCTGCATCTGAGCCGGACTGGTAGGTGCCACCGATGACCTGGTGCTGGGAGGTGTGTGATGCATTGACACGACTGGGCCCGACACGACAACTGCAAAGCAATCTCTGTCCGGTTGATGGAGAACTAGATTAACCCAATCAAATATCATTGTGTTCACCTTCTCTTAATCGTTTTATCGTGCACCGGTGCTCATCATGAATTACCTGCGTCGCCGACTATCTGACAGCAATTTTATGTCCAACCTGCCAAATGGCTACTTATCGGACCTCCAGCGTCCCGACCCACCGCAGCAGCCCCCGCCGCAGACCAGCCCCGCGGTGTCGCCCGGACCGCAGGAGAGGCGGCCGCCCGCAAGCCAGTCCTCCGGAGCCGGCTTTTTCTCATCGATCTCCAACGCGGTGAAACAGACCACCGCCGCGGTGGCCACCCTGACCGAAGCCGCTGAGAGAGCCGGTGGCAGCCATGCAAAGATCCTGCTGGTTATTGACGACCAGCAGACCGACTGGTAAGAAATTTTACAGCAATGTCGTGACTTAAAATACACATAAATGTTCATACACACAAATGAGAAATAAACCCCAAAATCTGCAGAGGGTCATATATTAGCCAGGCTTATGGTTGCAACTGGTTTATATTGCTCAGTCATGGTTTCAGCCATTGGGCCGGGTATAGTGTAAGATACCTCAGCACTGCATCAGCATCGCCATATGTCTCTCCGAAGGGAATCGTGACTCGTCTGATATGCAGTCTTCACAGAGAGGGAGACAAGTCACTCATCATCACTTAAGTTTTTTCCCTTCTTACTGTATATTAGATATACTATAGAATGCTAACAGTGCCATTGATTCTTGAAAGCTGGTATCAGACAGCCACAGGGAAGTGATGGCGCGCCAGAGACACACACACACACACACACACACACGTGTCTGGCCTGACTGATCCCCCGCACGCATGTCCTGCTGTGTCTTTAATCGCAAGTGTGTGACAACGCCATTCAGTTTCTGACAGAGGGAAATGCGATGAATGAACATGCTGTTTTCCTGAATGGAGGGATCCAGCATTACGCCAGCAATATTCCAGCATTACTCTAGCAATATTCCAGCATTACGCCAGTATTACTCCATTTTGTTCCAAAACCATGATTAGTGTCTTTGTGTCTGAGATCTATACTTGCTGCTGAATAAATACGCGTCTGATAGCAATGTTCAATGAAAATGATGTTTAAAGGACAGAGAGGCAAATCTGCGTGCATGATTCATAACTGAAAGAAGTGTGTCTTTATTTGTTGAATGGTGTCGCAAAAGCTGGAGCATAAATGCAGCGATGTTGACATTAACCAATTTTTTTATTTTGTTTTTATCTGACCCTCAGGGTGAAGGTGTTCAGAGGCAAGAAGGTCCATGGGGAGTTTGACCTCAAGGTGGAGCAGGTAGGTCTTGTTCCTTTGAGGCCTCTGAGCTGTGGCCTAGCACACGTCCTCTCTCAGGGCTGATGCACTACCACACAGCATCAGGTGGGCTGGGGAATATAAATGGGTTGTGCATTTGGCAGGGGTGGAGTTGGGTGGGGTATCAGTGATGCAAGTTTGCAGATGTGATTTGACAGGTTTATACTCTGCCTCAGACACTTGCATTTTCAGACAGACAGATACAGACACACAGACCCACACACACACACACACACACACACAGACCCACACACACACAGACCCACACACACACACACACACACACACACACACACACACACACACACACACACAGACCCACACACACACACAGACCCCCCACACACACATACACATACACACACACACACAGACCAACACACACACACACACAGACCCCCACACACACACACACACACACACAGACCCACACACACACACAGACCAACACACACATAGACCCACCCCACACACACACACACACACACACACACACAGACCCCCCCACACACTTGAGTGCCACAGCTGCAAACTCTGATAATGAGTTTTAACTGATGGCCATGCAGTGGAATAGTCCAATAGTGTTATTGTATTATTGCCATGATTCATGGCTCATTGTGATTGGGTTTATTGGCATATTGATTAGCAGCTGTGACTCTGATTGGTCCTCCCTCCAGGCTGAGTTCACGGAGATCAGTCTTGTGGCCCACGCCACCGGCAGTTACAGCGTGGACATCGAGGCCATCCGCAACGGCAACAAAATTAACAAGTAAGAGTCACTGACCTCCAGACACTACTGCACGATTTATACATTCACACACACACACACACATTAGAATTCACACAAACGTACACACACACACACACACACACACACATTAGCATTCACACAAACGTACACACACACACACACACATTAGCATTCACACAAACGTACACACACAGACACACACAGACACACACACACACACACACACATTAACATTCACACAAACATACACACACACACACACACAGCCAGATGTGTGTTTAGTCTTGACTACCATGATTGTGTTTCCCAGGAGTTTCAAGCCGGACTTCGTGCTGATCCGGAAGCATGCTTTCAGCATGGCGAAGAACGGCGACCACCGGAACATCGTCATCGGTCTGCAGTACGCCGGCATCCCGAGCGTCAACTCACTCCACTCCGTCTACAACTTCTGTGACAAACCCTGGGTGGTACGCAGCCAATGAGATGCTTAATTCCATTCTATTCTATTCATTTCTATAGTGTTATTACTGTAACTATAAAAATGACATCAAGTTGCTTTATTGCCGGCCCCAAGGTTTAAATCCCTTTGAGTAGACACACTGACAGTGACAGAGAAGATGTAACGTTGAGCTGATGTCCAATGTAGCCTCTCTGCTTTGCTGAATCATTGTCCTGATTTGAATTATGCGCTAAGCAGCAGTCAATCCTTCTGAAGCCCTTTCTGTTGCTTTCCAGCCGATTGATTTTTCTGCACCATTGCAGAGTGACACTCGTGTAGCCCTTCTGAAGCCTAACATAATACTACAGTAAAAGTGCCCAGTCTAAAACCTGAGCTAACATAATACAGTAAAAGTGCCCAGTCTAAAACCTGAGCCTAACATAATATTACAGTAAAAGTGCCCAGTCTAAAACCTGAGCCTAACATAATACTACTGTAAAAGTGCTTAGTCTAAAACCTGAGCCTAACATAATATCACAGAAAAAAGTGCCCAGTCTAAAACCTGAGAACAAACACACCTGTCCTCTATACAGAGAGCTAAATGGCTTCAACGCGGCTCTGGCCTCCCCTTTGAGGACAGTAGCGCCGAGACTGCCCAAGGATAGACCGCAGGCCTGTGGAGGGGAGAGGACCTTTATTTATTATTAATAATTCCTGACAATGCAGCCCTGTGATCTGCAATGCTGCCTAATGTTGGGGTTGCCGCGCTAAAATATGGATCCCTCTGCAGCTCTGAGTCAGTTCGGATGTCCCCGATTTATGAAAAAAATACATCCATTCGCAGTGTTGTGCAATGTTGGACAAAAAAGGTTTAAACAAATCATTCCTTTTCTGATGTGCAACACTGGTCCAGCAAAGGAATGAAATGCCCGCACTCTGCTAAAACTCCCATATATTTATTGTGTTGCAACGCTTCGACCCGGCTGGGTCTTCCTCAGGCAAACCCAGCCTGAGGAAGACCCAGCCAGGTCGAAACATTGCAACACAATAAATATATGGGAGTTTTAGCAGAGTGCGGGCATTTCATTCCTTTGCAGTTCTAGTTCCATTTGCCCTGCACCTCACCGGTGGGGATGTGCACACTTCCACTACTACTCAACACTGGTCCAGCCCTGTTAGCTTATCCATCTCCTCACTGTGCTGTTTTGAGTTGGTGTAAACCTCATCTGAATACTCATCTCTGTTGGGTTGTTTAGGCTGAGCTGTGTTGAGTTGTGTTGTTTTGTTGTTATACACCCTGTCTGAATACTGCTCCTCCTGTGCTGTTTTCTGCTGTGTTGTATTGTGTTGTAGTAATCCCTATTTGAATACTGCTCGTCCTGTGTTGTGTTGTGTTGTGTTGTGTTGTAGTAATCCCTGTTTGAATACTGCTCATCCTGTGTTGTGTTGTGTTGTGTTGTGTTGTAGTAATCCCTATTTGAATACTGCTGGTCCTGTGTTGTGTTGTGTTGTGTTGTGTTGTAGTAATTCCTATTTGAATACTGCTCGTCCTGTGTTGTGTTGGGTTGTGTTGTAGTAATCCCTATTTGAATACTGCTCGTCCTGTGTTGTGTTGTGTTGTGGTAATCCCTATTTGAATACTGCTTGTCCTGTGTTGTGTTATGTTGTGTTGTGTTGTGTTGCGTTGTAGTAATCCCTATTTGAATACTGCTCGTCCTGTGTTGTGTTGTGTTGTGTTGTAGTAATCCCTATTTGAATACTGCTCGTCCTGTGTTGTGTTGTGTTGCGTTGTAGTAATCCCTATTTCAATACTGCTCGTCCTCTGTTGTTTTGTGTTATGTTGTGTTGTGTTGTGTTGTAGTAATCCCTATTTGAATACTGCTTGTCCTGTGTTGTGTTGTGTTATGTTGTGTTGTGTTGTGTTGTAGTAATCCCTATTTGAATACTGCTTGTCCTGTGTTGTGTTGTGTTATGTTGTGTTGTGTTGTGTTGTAGTAATCCCTATTTGAATACTGTCCTTTCGTCCTGTGTGGTGTTGTGTTATGTTGTGTTGTGTGTTGTGTTGTAGTAATCCCTATTTGAATACTGACACTCGTCCTGTGTTGTGTTGTGTTATGTTGTGTTGTGTTGTGTTGTAGTAATCCCTATTTGAATACTGCTCGTCCTGTGTTGTGTTGTGTTATGTTGTGTTGTGTTGTGTTGTAGTAATCCCTATTTGAATACTGCTCGTCCTGTGTTGTGTTGTGTTATGTTGTGTTGTGTTGTGTTGTAGTAATCCCTATTTGAATACTGCTGGGTCCTGTGTGTTGTGTTGTGTTATGTTGTGTTGTGTTGTGTTGTAGTAATCCCTATTTGAATACTGCTCGTCCTGTGTTGTGTTGTGTTATGTTGTGTTGTGTTGTGTTGTAGTAATCCCTATTTGAATACTGCTCGTCCTGTGTTGTGTTGTGTTATGTTGTGTTGTGTTGTGTTGTAGTAATCCCTATTTGAATACTGCTCGTCCTGTGTTGTGTTGTGTTATGTTGTGTTGTGTTGTGTTGTAGTAATCCCTATTTGAATACTGCTCGTCCTGTGTTGTGTTGTGTTATGTTGTGTTGTGTTGTGTTGTAGTAATCCCTATTTGAATACTGCTCGTCCTGTGTTGCAGTTTGCCCAGATGACCAGATTGTACAAGCAGCTGGGTCCTGAGGAGTTCCCACTGATCGAGCAGGTTTACTACCCCAACCACAAGGAGATGGTGAGTGTGGGCGCTGACTGCCCCACCCTGCCTTACTCCGCCCCAGCCATCTGCCACTACACACTCAGGCCCCAGACACACTCCAGGGATCCCGAGCCATGTCACGTGTGTGTGTGTGTTTGTGTGAGTGTGTGTGTAAGTGTGTGTTTGTGTGTGTATGTTTGTGTGTGTGTGAGTGTGTGTGTAAGTGTGTGTTTGTGTGTGTGTGTGTGTGTGTTTGTGTTTGTGTGAGTGTTTGTGTGTGTGTGTGTATGTGTTTGTGAGTCTGTGTGTGTGTGTGTGTGTGTGTGTGTGTGTGTGTGTGTGTGTGTGTTTGTGTGTGTGTGTGTATGTGTCTGTATGTGTATGTGTGTGTATTTGTGTGTGTTTGTGTGCGTGGTGGACACTGCTGGGCCTGTATGCTAATGTTGGCCTAGCAGGGCATAATGCCATGAGAAACAGAGCAGGACTCTCCCACTTGTCTGTGTCCAGTCCTTCTGTTAGTTTAGCTGAGAAAAACAAGACTGTTTGATGTGTCCTTATTTAAGAAAGCTCAAAGTCAGGTCAGGCACATACACTCTAAACCTGAACTACCCGAACCCGAACTAAACCCGTAGTCATTACTAAAATTGTGTGGAAACCAATTGCCTTAAACCATTCTAGTTTTTACAAAACATAAAACTAAACAGGTTTAGTTGTGTCAACTAATAACCTTATGTTGATGCTGTAGACAAATTAAGCTTACGTTAGTAGTCTTTACTCAAAATCTTTAGTTCACTTAACTTATTGTTTCAGAAGTTGCAGTTGTATAAAATAACTAGGTTAAAATGCATGTTAAAAAGCTCATTAAAATATGAACTAAGTTCTGTAGATAGGCCTAATGTTTTTATTATTTTAAGATTAAGCTACTGTATTAATTTAATTGTTTTATTAAAAATTGAAGAGAAATTCATCACAATGTATAGGAATGCCTTTTATTATTGATAAAACATGAACAAACAACATTTAAACTCATAAATATTCCACATACACTGTAGATGAAGAACCTATAAAAAAAAGACGAAGAACCTATAAAAAAGAACATAAGAAAACAAACTTTTAGTTCATGTTCATTTACTCAGTTGAAATAAAAGTTTGCTATATCATCTATGAATGCAATAAATGAGTGAATGGACATCGGCTAACATTAGCCAAAAGCTAATCAACATGTGCTGCTATGGTTAGCTAAAACTGTCTACAGACAGAACCACAACCAATTTCAATGATAAAGTCTGAATTAAACTAAGTAGCACCAAGACAAGTATATTTACACAAAAACATATGTGATATTGTTATAATCTGCCATACACAGCCATTGGAAGGTAGCTACCATGAGCTAACTGTCCAAAAGACTACTAGCACACTAACAATGAAGCTAATGTTAATCACATAACTGTCCAAAAGACTACTAGCACACTAACAATGAAGCTAATGTTAATCACGTAAACAAACATTTAGCTAACTATTGGTCAAACTGAACATAATTTTCGGTTATTTCATAAGAATAAAAAAATTTCAACAAGTTCATCAGAAAGTTCACCCACCATTTAATGTAGTAGCCTATTTGTCACAGCAGCACAACGCAGGGAGTCATTCATGTCTCTGTGTGGACTGAGAAGCAGGAGGAACGGTTGATGGGAGAATTTTTATTAGACCCCTCCTCTGCCTTATAACATAGCATAACATTTATCGTTGTCTCTGCTTAACATGATCAGTGCACTGTATATTTTGCTTAAATAGTACAATCAACTCATTTCTTTTAGTTATGGCTAAACTAAAGTTTTCACAAAATATACAAACATTAGTAGTGACCACTACTAGCGGAGCATAGATACACAGCAGACTAAATGGTCAGATGCTAGCGCTAGTTTAATGAAGCAGAGTGGAGTTGCACTACTAGCGTAGCATAGATACACAGCAGACTAAATGGTCAGATGCTAGCGCTAGTTTAATGAAGCAGAGTGGAGTTGCACTATTAGCGTAGCATAGATACACAGCAGACTAAATGAGGAGGACAATGCCCATGGGGAAACCTTTACAAAGACAGAGACTGTGGAGCCTGCATAGCCAATATGACAAGGCTGGTGATCAAGTGTCTCTGGGCTCGCCTGATTTATTTCCACACAACCGCTGCTGGCCAGGGAGACATCAAGGGGCCAATGCAGTGCGGAGGTGCAGACAGCGTAGGCCACACAGACAGCGTAGGCCACAGAGACAGCGTAGGTCACACGGACAGCGTAGGTCACACAGACAGCGTAGGCCACACAGACAGCTTAGGCTGACATGATGCAGAGAAGACGTCCTGTTAAAAGGCAGGCGGTCGAGTTGTTCAGCCGTGCTGTGATACACAGTGACATGTCGAGCCAGGCTCTACAAGATGTAGCTGAGCTGCTGGGGACACGTGACGTTTTAGATGGAGACACAATGTGCATGTTTGTGTGTGTGTGTCTGTGTGGGGTGTGCTGGGGCAACATGGAACACGTTGACGATGATTGCTGTGACTGGTCAGGAGCTGCTGATTGCATATGTGCGAGTATGGGTTCGATATGTGTGGTAGAACACAATTTAGTGTGTGTGTGTGTTGTTGAGTGTGTGTGTGTGTGTGTGTGTGTGTTACTGCAAGGATACAAGGTGCAAGTGGGAGATGTTAATATGCATTGTTATAATTGTTGCTTTTGTTAAGTGTGGACTGAGGCTTCTGTGTTGAGTGTGGTTGCACTGTTTTAGTGTGTGTGGTCAGTGAACTAAAGCGACTGTATTTAACAATTTGCCAATTTCTGAAGCAAATCAGTATTGTTAATATCTTATCAAATGAATCGTCATGGTTCAAGGTCATAGGAAGGACAGATAAACATGCGTTTTCACTCTGCAGTTCTGTGGTTGGGGTTGATCAGCCGCTGAAACGAAATGACTGAACTCAGCTGAGTGTGTATGCAGAGTGTGTTGTTGAAGCATGTGCTGTGTGTGTGTGTGTGTGTGTGTGTGTGTGTGTGTGTGTGTGTGTTGTGGGTGGATGTGGTTGACTGTGAATTATTACTCTGTGGAGGAGCTGTTTATTGTGTGTGACTAAGTTTGTGTGTGACGTGTGTATGTGAGTGGGCCTGTTGAATGTGTTTATTATAGCATGTTTTATTGGTAACTATAAACACTGTGATCGACTTAATGTGTGTGACTTAATGTGTCTATGTGTGTGTGTATGTGTGTGTGTGTGTGTGTGTAAGTAAGTGAGTGTATCTAATACTGCAATGCACCCCCCACACACACCTTAGCCCTGGGCGGCAGGCGCTGTGTTCTCTCTCCGCTGGTCTAGTCTGGATTTACAACAGATGGGGCAGCTGATCCCGAAACACCCCTGAATCAGGCCAGAACCGCGCCAGAAGCGCACCAGAGCCGCGCCAGAACCGCGCCAGAGCCACACCAGAGACGACTGCCTGTGGTCATTGAGTTGGTGCAGGGCTTCTCAGATGCAGAGGCTAAGCGTGTGTGTGTGTGTGTGTGTGTGTGTGTGTGTGTGTGTGTGTTTGTGTGTCTTTTGTGCTTTAATGGGGATGCGCAAAGCCTCCATCACAAAGCCAGGGGGGCCGTCAGTGGAGCACGGCACCATGGAAACCAGGGAGCCTCTCTTTCAGACAGAATAAAGACGAGGGAGAGCTACACACACACACACACACACACACACACACACACACACTCTCTCTCTCTCTCTCTGTCAGGGCATATGCTGAAGGGAACTAAAGTTAAGGCAACTTGGACTGGTGAAAATATAATTGAACATTAATTGATGAGAGTGAATTAAAAGATGAAAGTGAATTCATCAGTTTATTATGTATGAGATATCTTGTGGGGCAATTTCTTTTCCAGATCTTTGTGAACTGTAGTCTTTCATCAGCTTATCTTAATGGCAACAGATGTTTTATAAATATGCAAATGATGGGTTATCTAAGTGTTTGGTCTAATATATTTCAGGCTGCGGTCTTTCAGTAGCTCCCAGGTTGTCCGAAAAACATCAGTGTCAAAACAAACAGTGAAGCATTGCTCATAAAACCCTTCCTTGCCTGCCTGACTGCACATCATTGTCCTTGCTCAATCATGGGTTTACTCTGCTTCCTCAACTGCTGCCAACCGCTGATGTCATTTCCTGTTTTGCAGATCACCACGCCCCGATTTCCTGTGGTGGTGAAGATGGGTCACGCCCACTCTGGCATGGGAAAGGTAGGGCTGGAATGTGTTGATTACTGTTTCTTCTGTCGAACTGGCCTAACTTAGATTAGAGTCCGTTAGAAAGCCACAACAGCACAGCATAGGCATTACAGTGCTGGAATCCGTGGGCTTTGGGTTAATGAGTGGTTTACGTCGCTTGAGAAGGGAAACACTAAACTCATTATTCATCATTTACAATAAGAGCTGTACGGGTTGTGTTCGTGAGAAAACATTATTTCGCACGATACTCTCTTTATCTGCGTGATTACAGGAATAAGAAATCCTGCCAGAAATGCTATCGTGACATTTGTAATGTTAGACTATATCACTTCCTGAGTGAAATGACTGTAGCTGACCCGTTGTACGCCTGTCGGGATGCCAGCTCCTAATCAGTGGAGGTGGTGTGATTGTAATTGCAGGTGAAAGTGGACAATCAGTATGACTTCCAGGACATCGCCAGTGTGGTGGCCCTGACCAAGACGTACGCCACCTCTGAGCCTTTTATCGACGCCAAGTACGACGTGCGAATTCAGAAGATTGGAAGCAATTATAAGGCCTACATGTGAGTGGACACCAAAGGCAAAATGAATACACCAAGGTTGCGGTCACTGAACATGCTGTGCAAAGCCAAGTGAAGGAACATCTTGCCCTACAGACAGACAGACAGATTAATGAATAGGCAGACAAACAGACGTGTGTCACTTAATGTGTCTATGCGTGTGTGTGTGTGTGTGTGTGTGTGTGTGTGTGTGTGTGTGTGTGTGTGTGTGCAGACAGACAGACAGATTAATGAATAGGCAGACAAACAGACGGACACTCAGGCCTGTGGCATTTAATTTGGCACTTAACAACATTTCCCTTGGGAACGCGTGTGTTGCCGTTGAAAGTAAACTCTGTTAAGCAACAGAACTTGATCTACTGGAAGTGTGAGTCTTAAAGCTCTTCACAGCTGATTCAGTGCTAACGGAAAATGTCACTCTCACACACACATATACACACACACACACCTACACACACACATACAGACACACATCACATCACATTACTTAAACACACACACAGACACACACACAGACACACACACACACACACACACACACACACACCTCACATCACATAAACACACACACACCCACACGCACACACACAAACATCCCCCTTTTGTTGTCACAGCTGCACCACTGCTACCAAAGACTAGAAAATCCCGACTCAGCTTGGCCTAGTCTTAAGTCCTTGGAGACGGCAAAGATGATGTGTGATGTCTATACATTGCTACCTGGCTAGGCAGACAGACAGGTAGAGACAGACAGACAGACGGGAAAGATGATGTGTGAGGTCTTCGCATTGCTACCTGGCTAGGCAGACAGACAGGTAGAGACAGACAGACAGACGGGAAAGATGATGTGTGATGTCTTCACATTGCTACCTGGCTAGGCAGACAGACAGGTAGAGACAGACAGACAGGCCGGGGAAAGATGATGTGTGATGTCTTCACATTGCTACCTGCAGACAGACAGGTAGAGACAGACAGACAGACGGGAAAGATGATGTGTGATGTTTTCACATTGCTACCTGGCTAGGCAGACAGACAGGTAGAGACAGACAGACAGACAGACACATTGAGAGAAAGATAGAGGTGTTTTGTTGGCAGTAGGTAGTCCGGTAAATGACCAAACAGATGGACAGAACAGACTGAAGTCTAAGAGAGTGTGTGTGTGCTGTGGACATTTAGATATTATTTCCCTGAAGTGTTAAGCTCAGGATACACAGGGAACTTTTTGAGCAATGCAGGGCCACGTTCGTCATTACTGTTGTTCTGGCTTGTTCTCGTTGATATTGGCCAACAGTTTGTGTGTTGGTATTTCCTTGAAGTCTAAGAGAGTGTGTGTGTGTGTGTTGTTAGTATTTCCTTGAAGTCTAAGAGAGTGTGTGTGTGTGTTGTGTTGGTATTTCTTAAAGTCTAAGAGAGTGTGTGTGTGTGTGTTGTTGGTATTTCCTTCAAGTCTAAGAGTGTGTGTGTGTGTGTGTTGTTGGTATTTCTTGAAGTCTAAGAGAGTGTGTGTGTATGTTGTTGATATTTCTTGAAGTCTAAGAGAGTGTGTGTGTGTGTTGTTGGTATTTCTTGAAGTCTAAGAGAGTGTGTGTGTGTGTGTGTTGTTGGTATTTCTTGAAGTCTAAGAGAGTGTGTGTGTGTGTGTTGTGTTGTTGGACAGGCGGACATCCGTGTCGGGGAACTGGAAGACCAACACGGGCTCATCCATGCTGGAGCAGGTGGCCATGTCTGGCAGGTGAGAGGGGCCCAGGGGACCAGGGGACCGCCGTCACCTTCATACGTCTCTCCTCTCCGCTGCCCCCTCTCCTCCTCTCCTCCTCTCCTCTCCTCCTTCTCCCTCCTCTCCTCCTCTCCTCCTCTCCTTCTCCTCCTCTCCCTCTCCTCCTCTCCTCCTCCTCTCCTCCTCTCCTGCTCTCGCACTCATCTCTCCTGCCTTCTGTCTTCTCTTCTCCTTTCGCACTCATCTCCTCTCGACTCCTCTCTTCTCCTCCTCTCCTCCTCTTACCTCTCCTCCCCTCCTCTCCTCCTCTTCTCCTCCCTCCCTCCTCTCCACCTCCCTCCCCTCCTCTCCCTCCCCTTCTCTCCCTCTCCTCCTCTCCTCCCCTTCTCCCTCTCCTCCTCTCCTCCCCTTGCGCTCATCTCCTCTCGACTCATCTCTTCTCCTCTTCTTCTCCTCCTACCTCTCTTCCCCTCCTTCCCCTCCTCTCCCTTCTCTCCCTCTCCTCTCGCGCTCATCTCCTCTTGACTCCTCTCTTCTCCTCCTCTCCTCTCACCTCCTCTGGCTCATCACAGCGCTGCTCACCTCCTCTGAGAACGTAGTCTGATCCTCAGGCACTGCAGCTGTGATGGTGTTAGATAGAGTATAATTTGCTAGCATCATACATTTGAATAATGCATCATACATTTGAATAATGTCAATATGAAAACACATTGTGTAAGAAAGGGCTTATTTCCACCTCGGGCACATACACAATCTGTAAGGCAGGGACGTTCTATCTATTTCCACCTCGGACACATGCACAATCTGTAAGGCAGGGACGTTCTATCTATTTCCACCTCGGACACATGCACAATCTGTAAGGCAGGGACGTTCTATCTATTTCCACCTCGGACACATGCACAATCTGTAAGGCAGGGACGTTCTATCTATTTCCACCTCGGACACATGCAGGTGTGAGGATCTGAAAGTGCAAGTCATCTCTTTGCTCTCCCGTTCCCTGTCCTGGAGATGAAACTAGGACACTTCTGCATCTGATCGGGAAAAAATCTCTTTACTTTCCAAAAAACATGGAGACACAAGTTAACTGTGTGTGTGTTTGTGTTTGTGTGTGTTTGTGTGTGTGTGTGTGTGTGTGTGTGTATGTGTGTGTGTGTGTGTGTGCATGTGTGTGTGTGTGTGTGTGTGTGTGTGTGTGTGTGTGCATATGTTTTGTGTGTGTGTGTCTGCATGCATGCGTGTGTGTGTGTGTGTGTGTGTGTGTGTGTGTGTGTGTGTGTGTGTGTGTGTGTGTGTGTGTGTGTGTGTGTGTGTGTGTGTGCATGTGTGTGTGTGTGCTTCATCAGGTACCGCATGTGGGTGGACCACTGTTCAGAGGTCTTCGGCGGTCTGGACATCTGCTCTGTGGAGGCCCTGCATGGCAAAGATGGCAAGGACTACATCATTGAGGTGAGAACACACACACACACACACACACACAACACACACACACACACACACACACACACACACAGCAACACACACACACACACACACACACACACACACACACACACACACACACACACACACACACACAGCAGTACCACGAGAGCACACACACACACACACACACACACAGCAGTACCACGAGGGCATGCACACACACACACACACAGCAGTATCAACCGAACACACACACTCACACAGCAGTACCACGAGAGCACACACACGCACGCGCACACACACACACACACAGCAGTACCACGAGAGCATTCACACACACACACACATACACACG
>NC_063193.1:30328519-30373519 GCF_017589495.1 Alosa alosa
GTTGATAGATAGATAGATAGATAGATAGATAGATAGATAGATACTGTAGATAGATATATAGATAGATAGATACTGTAGATAGATAGATAGATAGATAGATACTGTAGATAGATAGATAGATACTTTATTGATCCCCAGGGGAAATTCAAGATGTACTGTAATTGGCTCCCCGTGATACAAGTGGCAAAAGTAACGTGCATCATTACTCATTGCCAGAGTGTCTTGCAGAGACAATTCAAATTGTGCTCTTGCGAGAACTCTGGAGTTTCCAGGGTAGAAAGAGAGGCGAACAGCTGCAAATTGAAATATACAATTTTTGTTTGCAAAGATTTCTGTATCTGTGTTTTTGATACTATGTATGTGTTTGTGTGTGTGTTTCCTGTTTTTGTTGTGTGTGTGTGTGTTTGTTCTCCTTGGCAACGTGTGTGTCCCCCCTACAGGTGCCCCGCCCTAGCTCTGTCGCCGGCCCAGCTCCTCAGTCCGGCCCTCCCCCCCAACAGCGCCCCTCCCCTCAGGGCCAGCCCCTCCCGAGCCAGACCGCTCCCAGCCCTGGTGCCCCGGCGACCCAGACTCCGCCTCAACAGCCCCGTCCAGCAGGGGGCACTACTCCGAGGCCTGCGGGCCAGGGCCCCCCCCAGCAGCAGCAGCAGCGTCCTCCGCCGTCCCAGGGCGCAGCCGGCCGAGGCCAGGGGGGGTCGCCACAGGCCCAGAGGCAGCAGCAGCCAGGCGGACCCCAACAGCAGCAGCAGCAGCGTCCAGCAGGTGGCGCCCCGGGGCCCAAAGCCGCAGGTGGGCCAGCGCAGCAGAGGCAGGGCCAGCCGGCCAGGCAGCCCACCCAGGGGGGGCCGCAGGGTAGAGGACCCCCCCAGGCCCAGGGAGGCCCCCGACCCCCCACCACCCAGCAGCCGCGTCCGGTTGCACCAGGGCAGGGGGGCCCAGGGGCCGGGAGGCCCCCCCTCCAGCAGAAACCCACCCCTCCTCAGAAGCCCAGCCCTGACCACCCCGCACTGAAGTAAGCAAAATACGCTTTTAATTATGGTGTTAATAACAACAACGTTGATGATGATTATGGTGATAATAACAACAACGATGATGATGATTATGGTGATAATAACAACGATGATGATGATTATGACGATGATGAGGATGGTGATGATGATGATGATGGTGGTGACAAAGATTGCCATGATGATGATGATGATGATGATGTTGATGATGGTTGTCATGATGTGCGATGCACCGCAACAACACTGCCGTGGTGTTGTTGCGGTGTGCGATGCAGGTTGTATGGCATGAGAGGAGAACCACCAGCAGTCTGTACGCAACAGCCACTCTCAGCACTCTCACATTATTATAGTCACTGGCTTTACATAACTCCTGGATTCAGTCACACTCCTGGCTTTAGGTAGAGGGGATCACACCTTTACAAAATAGCTATAGGGTTGGAGTTCTGCAGATCTGAATAGAATAGCTATAGGATTGGAGTTAGTTCTGCAGATCTATACAGAATAGCTATAGGTTTGGAGTTCTGCAGATCTATTCAGAATAGCTATAGGATTGGAGTTCTGCAGATCTATCAGAATAGCTATAGGATTGAAGTTAGTTCTGCAATAGGATTGGAGTTAGTTCTGAAGATCTATACAGAATAGCTATAGGATTGGAGTTCTGCAGATCTATACAGAATAGCTATAGAATTGGAGTTAGTTCTGAAGATACAGAATAGCTATAGGATTGGAGTTCTGCAGATCTATACAGAATAGCTATGGGATTGGAGTTCTGCAGATCTATACAGAATAGCTATAGGATTGGAGTTAGTTCTGCAATAGGATTGGAGTTAGTTCTGCAGATCTATACAGAATAGCTATAGGATTGGAGTTCTGCAGATCTATACAGAATAGCTATAGAATTGGATTGGAGTTATGCGGATCTATTCAGAATAGCTGTAGGATTGGAGTTAGTTCTGCAGATCTATACAGAATAGCTATAGGATTGGAGTTAGTTCTGCAGATCTATACAGAATAGCTATAGGATTGGAGTTCTGCAGATCTATACAGAATTGCTATAGTTCTGGCCCAGTTCTGGTGCTGATTCAATACCAGATGTGACCGTGTGTTTTATGTCAGATATGCCCCTGGATGTGCTGTTATCTCTCTTATTGCTTTCACATGCGAATCCCATTCAAGTCAAAACAAAAGGAGGCACAGCTTATGCAGCGATAACGTGTCAGGCAAAATGACATTAAAGGAGAATTCCGGTGTGATATTGACCTAAAGTGTATTGAAACATGATACCGAGTGTGAACGTATGTCTCATAGCCCATCTCGGCTTGTCCCCTGCACTCCAAAAATCTGGCTTAGTTAGCCGATGCTACCAACAGCTTTTTCAATAGTGGTGCTTGGCATCGGGCTAGCCATGCAAATAAATCACTGTTTTACACCCATTTACGAGGCTCAATGTATCTCCACACTTCATTGGTAGACTCGAGGGCCCTGACATTTAAAAACGAGACATTGAGAACTTTGAAAAAGCACTGGTAGTTTACTTACAAGACGATTTATACAGACAGTATCTTCACAAAGTTTAGCGTTTGCAGCCATCTTGAATTTAGTCCGCGATAAGTCGAGCAACGAAAGTAAGAATGAACAGGTATGATAGTGGATCAGATTCCAAAAAAATATTCAGTGGAAATGCATGGATTCCAGTTGCTGCTACTGGAAGAAACTGGAATCCATTTGGCATTTCCACTGAATTATTTTTGGAATCTGATACATTGAGCCCTCGTGAAATGGGTGTAAAACAGTGATTTATTTGCATGGCTAGCCCGATGTCAAGCACCACTATTGAAAAAGCTGTTGGTAGCATCGCTAACTAGCCAGATTTTGGAGTGCAGGGGACAAGCCGAGATGGGCTATGAGACATACGCTCACACTCGGTATCATGTTTCAATACACTTTAGGTCAATATCACACCGGAATTCTCCTTTAAAGACGATAAAGTGATCATAAGACGTTTCTAAAGATGTTAAATTGGACATTACACAATCTGAAGGGAGATGATGCAGCGTAAATAGAGCTGGACTGGACTCCCTCTGTGTCCTCCAAAACATTAATGGAATGGCTACTGTATGGCTACTTAACCTTGTGGTTTCAGACTTTGTCGCAAGGGGGTCGATAAATATTTGGCCTTAAGAGTTTAAGGTGCGTCCAGACAGGAGAACTAATTGCTAAATAAAGTCCCAATTAATAGCTTTCATTGACTGTCTGTCAGGCCAATCAGTGAGATTGTCTGTCTGTCAGGCAATCAGTGACTTTACGTGTTTTATCACGTAGCTCTGAGTCTGCTGATAGGAACCCTCCCTTACTGCCATCGCGCCATCACACGTGTGTGAATGTGTGTGTGTGTGTGTGCGCGCACGTCTATATGTGTGTGCTCATGGGTGTCCATACGAGAATGTGTGTATGACACCTCTTTTATGAGATTGTTTCATTGGACTCAGAGCCATATAAAGGTAGAGTTGCGACAACTCCATTGACGCTAATGTTCCATTTTTTTCCAAAAATGGCAGCTAATGGAAGCCTCATATAGTTCCCGGAAGTTAGCAATTAATAATAGCAGCAGTGCAGTCACAGCAGTATAGACTGTTTGTAGCCAACATTTCAGACTCAGATTTACATTCCTTTGCCTCATCCGAAAAATAATAATAGTAACAGTAATAGTAGTAAAGTAATACTAGGCTATCAATAGCCTAATTATAATAATAAACGATTTATGTATCGACCAGGGTTTCCGTTGTCCGGTAATTACCGGACATTGGCCGGAAAAAAATGAGTCCGAAAAAATTAAATCTCTCCGGTCAAATTGTCCGATTGAAATTGGCTAATAATCCCGTCCCCTAACGCAATCTGAATTTGAGAATAAGCCTTAATGTGTAAACCTATATTATACGTCCTCTGGCTATGTTTTTAAATGAACAGGCTCTACCGTTTGAAAAGTAAGCTTTTAAACAACACGCATAGCCTATGCTGCATTTCAAATAGGAAGCGCACGCTTAAAACGTCCATGTTAAACAACGAACAAATGAGTGAGACGGTTCAAACATGGCCAGGCCCAGGCAGACTAGCCTTAAAAGTTTTTTCAGAGGCCAGACGCGATGGATGATGATAAATTGGTAACGTCTGAAGCCTCAGATGTCCGGTCAACTCCACCACCACCAGATAAAAAGCAGTGTCGGGCGTATCTGTCGGAATCAGTGACATTGGAAGTGGAGTTGTGGGGGGGTGTGGCCGCTCCAAGACACTGTCATTCTCCGTGTACACTGGACATGCAAAGTGTTCTTTACCCAAAGCATACAGTAGACCTATGCGTTCTCTGTCTATGATCTGCAGGCCTCCTCGACGAGGCGATTACTGGTCCGCGGATAATTTCTGGCACAATTAAACGGTATCATTGAACCGCGGCCGAAAGAAAAAGAAACTAAACATTTCCCAGAATAGGAAACATTTCTTAATTTATTGTTATCAAATAAAGAGGCATAGCATTAGGGGGTAGTGGTGTGAGCGCTCATTCTTGTGTGTGCGCATCTGTGTAAGTTAAACAGTCACCACTGGAGATAACGTGGGTAGCAGCAACAAACAACGTAGCCTTTTTAAAACAACGAACGAAGCGGACTGTTGCTGTCCATGAAAAGATACTGGCTAGATCTTGTTAGGCATGTTTAAGTTAGGCTGATGAACATGTTGCATTCTGTAAGCCTACAGCCTGATTATGTCATTCTTTAAGCTATATAGCCTGTCTCCAGTTTTCCTCAATTTTACTAATTAAGAAGGGATAGGATATTTGACCGGCATATCATCAAAATGTCCGGAAAACGAAACCTTTTCTAGCGGAAACTCTGGTATCGACTATGACTTTTCTGTTGTTCAGTCTTTATCAGTTAGCCTACTCATCAAATAAATTAAAAGAGGCTAAAAGCCCAATAAATGTGCCACGCATAATAGCCGAATATAAGTTAACCCTTGCCTATCCCATTTCAAGGCAGCACTACACCACCACGAACAAGCTGTCATTACTGTAAGTTTTTGCGTTTAGTAGGCCTACAACTTTTATGACGTGACGTTTCTTGGGCATTTAGATTCACCATCACGTCAAGTTGTAACGTATGCACAATGCTCATCTAGGATATGGATTTAAGTGGCTTAAAGGCAGCAAAAGTGGGATATAGTGCAACTGCTTCCCCAAAACAATTCCTCCATAACTGTGTATTTAATCGTTTGATATGTGGATAACTTTCAGTGGAGTAAACAAAAGGTAAAGATTTTGTTATCACAAGGCTAGCTGGTTCGTTATATGGCGAAGCATATAGCCAACTTTGTTTGCAGCAGTGAAGCTGAGTTTGTTGTTAACATTGTTGGTAACTGTCAGGGAATTTAACCCCAACATATACTTTAGATACAAGAACCACAACACGTAGTATGGCTTTGCCCACAAACTCTGGTACCAAGAGGAGGGCCTGCTAATGTAAGGAAGAATTCCTCACATCAGTCTCTGACTCTGCAGCCCAAAAGCTGTGTCTTTTATTGTACAGATGCACACAGAAAATAGGAAGCAAGACATAGCAACTTCATTGTGACATACTCTTATCTCACCCACACACACACACAGACAGGGTGCAGTTCCTGTCTGTCTGGGTGCACACTTAACTTGTACTCTCTGTTCTCAGAACTCAGCACAACAACATTTAACTTGAACTCTCTGTTCTTAGAACTCAGCACAACAATATTTCTGCTTACACAAATGGTTATACAATGATAATTATAATTTCCTTACAGTAACGTAAACGTTTCTTCAGTTAGGAGCAGTAGCCTACTGTTTTTTTTTAATGTTGCATTCATTTTCATTGGCAAAAACTAGCCTAATATGCATGAGAACCTACAGTATATAGATTTGAGGGAGCTGCAGCTGTTAGCATCAGCACGGTCATATTAACACAGCAGGCACTAGCCCAGTGAAGGATCGTGTAAACCCCATCCCCAGAAACCAGTTTCAAACCAAGCGCGCTGATATGATTCATGATCACTGATCAAATTGCTATTTTCTGACAGGATGAGCACAACCATGCAGGTTCTCTGATTCTCAAGCTCTTTAGCCTAGCATGTTAATGCTGTATTCACAGCACGGTGAATGACAAACGGTGACAAAATGCTGTTGTTTATGAGTTCATAGCCTGGTTATTTATCAAGGACTAGCCTATATCACGTTTTATATGTTACAGTTTTTCTCAGTCGCTTTGGTGCTATTCTCACATCACTATTAACATTTGCACAGCAGTTAGTGCATTTCTCAAAACAATTAGTGCAAACTGCAAAACCTAGGATGACCTGCAAAAGCACGTCACTTGCTCAAAATGGATAGTCCATTCCTCAAAAGCACGTATTCATGTCAATGAAACTGTCAGTGTCATCAAAATGAGAAGTCTTGACACCATCGTTTATGAACAAGATAGTCAAATGGCTTTGTCATGTTTTCATTATGACAGTTCTCTCAGTGTTTTCCAAATGCAAAAAGGGCAGAAAAAAAAAAAGGTGACACTACCTGAACATGCTCAAGACAGCACTATACACTACTTGTACAGCCATTTGAAAACTACAGTAAAGTTACACATTGCTGTAGTTAGGGGAGTAAGTGAGTACAAGACACTGAATATGTACATTTTTACTGTATGCTCTTTGCAATTCTACAGCATTGTGACAGAATTTGATAACTAGTTCAACAATTTTGTATGTAATAACTCAAGCAATGAAATGAAGACTATTAGTTTTATAGGGAACGACTATTCAGTATGCATAAGTATAGTTCATTTTGACTGACATGACATAAGCAAATGATAATGTTAAAAAACAGCAGAGAATTGTATGAAAGCAACTGATACATGTCCAAAAGCATTTTCAATTTGTTCAGAGGAAGGAGAATTTGCTACTATGATGTGCACAAATGACTAAATATTGTGGAGGTTGAACTAATAGTTATGAGAATTTTCATTCTGATCTGCAAAAAGCACCAAAGCGACTGAGAAAAACTGTATTATGATCACTCGCATCGCATTACCATGGGGTTACTGTGTAGGTAATGCTACGGTTAACTTAACATGCCCACCATTACACTGGAGAGATGTTAGAAACTTTTAAACTTTTTTTTTATTCTCCTGAGACGCCAGCTAGTTAAGGTAGTTCGCTCATTATCTCAGATCAGTGAAGAACTACCAGAGAAAACATTGGGGAGAAAACTCAAACAAGTTAATGTTAGACTTAGACTAGCTGTGTTACAGTTTCTCGTTGCAAAATTAAAATCTCCATGCGCTTTTGTAGGCTACACGCAGTCTCAAAAACACTGTTCTTTTATAACGATAATTTAGATAGGCTACACTTATGGGGTGGGTGCTATTGCGTTTTCTAAAGAATCTCCCGTCTTGGTTTTGTACAGAAATTAATATTAAGTGACACATACGTAAAAGGGAGAAAAAAAGGTCACCTTCCGATATTTAGCAGGCTACGGTCTGGAATTTAATTCAATATTGTTGTAATGGTAGGATAACTACACAGTTTACACAATAATTACACTGTGTTCTGTTCGTTCCGAACAGAAATGGAATTATAACGTTTCCGGTTATGAGTTCCACCAATAAATTGACGTTCCCAAACCGGTTAGAACAAAAAAATACTGTTCCCGGAACGGTTAATTTCGTTCCTGTCAGCTGTTTAATGCTATACAATTATGTCACATCTTTCTCATCCAGCTTAAACCAAATGTAAAAATATTACAACCATTATTAAATAATAATAATTATATTATTATATAATTTACAACAAATTCCAACTGTCGGGGGGAAAGGCCATCCAGTAGGCCTACTCATACCGTAACAAGCCATCTGTGCATTAGGCAAACAGGTGTTGGTGCCATTTAGCCAAATGTTCGCTAGTCCATCATTAACGTGGAGTCGACAAATATAGCTATTGTTATTGTGTTTGGAATGAGTGTTTTAATTAACGATGGATCGTAATTTAGCCCTTATTTAAGATGTGGAGTGGAGACTTTGTAATCCACCGCTCTTTCTCCATACAGTCAGCGAATGTCTGATGTGATGTCACACAGGAAGTGAACCTCAGTCGTCATGGTAACGTGCGCAGGAAAATAATAACTTTTTTTTTTTAGGCAACGAAAACTTTGAGGAACGAAATAAAACCGGTATTAACCAGTTAGCATTATTTTTAAATAAGTGTTCCTGTTCCAGAACATAAAAAATAATAACGTTTCCGGTTTCGTTTCTGTTCCCTGTAAAATACAAAAAGTTCCCAGTTTTTTCGTTCCTTGAACCGGTTCAAAGCCCTGGTTATAAATATTGCATATCAATGCATTTATTGTCTGTCAATTACCCAAAATTGTGGCTCTGTCTCTCATTGAACAGTAGCTTATTTAATGCATTCTAATCCATTCTCAATCACTTCCGGGAACTTTTTGAAGTTTACATGAACCACGTGACCTTAACGAATTTTGAACACCCATTGTCGCAACTCTGCCTTTATATGGCTCTGATTGGACTGTATGAAACTGGGGTCCATTTGAGAGCACCAGCGGCCCTGTGTGGCAGGCGGACACTACGGCTCTCCGGGCGGCGTGCATGCCTGATGAGTCCTGATCACGTCTGCATCCAGGCACTCTCACGCGCCACTCTCCGCCATACCTCTCAGAGAGCTCAGATCCCACCCAGCGTCCAAGTCTGCCACGGATCTGGGCCACATCCGGGCCACAGGCCACCCTCATCTGGTCCAGCTCCGGCTCAGATCTGTGGTAGACTCGGATGCTATAATCTGGGTTTATGTCCAGATGGATTATTTGCCTTTGGTTGTCAGCTCCGGTATGCTTCTGTGTTTCCCTGATCTCCTCAATACGGATCCTGCACAGTGCTGCCCCTAGTGGCCTGGCAATAGAAATAGAAAATAGATAGATAGATAGATAGATAGATAGATAAAGAGTAGAGTAGAGACAAGAATAGAGATAATAAAGAATAGAGAAGAAATAGAGATAATAATAGTAGATAATTATTTAGTAATTTAGTAAATTAGTAATAATAATAGATTTAGACTTTCTATTGCTCTGATAACCTCTCTAATATCTATGGCATCACAAACACATTTATAACAAACATTTATAACTACACATATATGTGAACAATTACTGTTATAAAGTATATACCAGATATTAGATGTGGTTTATAATGGCAAAAGCATAAAGCATTGTTATGACATCATAAGATTATAACATGCCGGCAGGACCTGGATTGAGGAGCACTGGGAGGATGAACAGTGTTTCAAAGCATGCAGAAAGAGAGAAAGAACAAAACTTGCACACACACACACACACAGACGCGTACACACACACACACAAACACTCACACACACACACAGATGCACACACACGCACACACACACACACACACAGATGCACAGACACACACACACATGCACGCACACACACACACACACACAGACGCACACACACACACGCACACACACACACACACACACACACACACACACACACACACACACACACACACAAACAAACACTCACACACAGACGCACACACACGCACACACACACACACACACACACACACCCTAGTCAGTGTCTTTCTCTCTTGTTGCATGTTGCCATCCCATGACTTATTTGCTGCATGAGGTTAATAGGCTCTTCTCCTCCACTGCCGTCTCCCTCCTCTCTTTGTAGCAAGTCGCAGTCTCTGACCAATACCTTCAACATTCCAGACACGGCAGCTCCGGCGGGGGCGGTGGGCCCGCGCCCAAGCCTCAGTCAGGATGAGGTGAAGGCCGAGAGCATCCGCAACCTCCGCAAGTCCTTCGCCAGCCTCTTCTCCGTGGAATAAGCCCCTCCCCTCACATCGCACTGCACAGACTGTGAGACTGACCGACAGACAGACGGACCAATAAGCAGACAGATTGACCGACTGACTGACTGACTGACTGACTGACCACTTCTAAGCCAGTAGGATAGACAGACCAATAGAAAGCCACCTGGCCACCATGAGTGTTTTGTGTAATTTGAATCTCGTTGTTTTCCGCCGTTCGTTAAGATATACAAATTCACTGCCGATTAGATTCCGAGGCCGAGGCACAGAGACGGATGCCACTGGGCCCAACGGAAACATTCCTGGTCCTCTTGGATCTGTGTTACAATGGATTTGAAAATCACCTAAAAACACAATGTCACACAAACACAGACACATATGCACCCAGACACACACACACACACACACACATATACACCCAGACACACACACACACACACATATACACCCAGACACACACACACACACACACACACACACATATACACCCACCCACACACACACACACACACACATATACACCCACACACACGCACATTTACACACTATTTTGATTAGATGTCAGAATGTGCACTGTAGAGTTTAGTGATGAGTCGTAGTGTCTTGACTCTGGGGTCTATAGATGAAAAATAATTTCAATAATTCTCTTTGTGAAACCTTTCATCAGGTGATTTACTTTCTGCAAATGATTAGGCCATTTTAATTTCTTGATGCTTTTTGGATCAAATCTTCTGATTCAACCTCTAATCTGTGGACGTATCTAATGAATGGTGGCCAGCCCTTTTGGGAAACACTGAGAGCAATTATGGCGTCTTTAGTGAGGGAGCTCCACTGGAAAGATCTCCGCTCGCAAACGTTTGTCCAATCAAAAGCTTTAACGATAGAATGTTGTGGTTTGTAAGTGCAGTCCACTGAGGTGTTGTGTTCTCTACAAACACCAACACCAAACACACGCCTGCGATGACCCAACGGGCACGAAAGAGTGCTGCTTCGTGAACCTGCTTCCCCTTCTATGTGCCGTTAGTTAGCTGTCGTCTTTCCTTCGCCATTTTAGTGATGTCACTTGACCCGCATGGACCTCTGGGAGCCCAAGGTCGTGTCCTTATGCCCTCCTGCGCCAGCTGCTCACCGTTGTGCTTGTAATTGTGATGTCATGGCTAGATGATCCTCGTGCTAGTAGCCGTCGGTATATTTGCTTTTTCTTTCCAGTAAGATTGTTGTTGCTGCTCTCCTCTCCTATCTCCTCGACCAGTAATCACGACCCAGAAACACACTTCTGTAACGCCCCAAAACCACAGAAAACATGCCTTACAGCAAACCCAGATGTAAGCGAGACTTCACCATGTTCAGATTTGCCTCAGGGATGTCCGAGAGATTGTGACACAAGGCAGGCGTTGTCTTTGATCAGGTCTTCCAAATCAGATAAACAAATAATCAACGAGTCGACTGATCTACAACACAAGCGAAAAAGCTCAAACGCATGCTTTTGTTTCAGAGTTAGAATGTACTTGTTGATTTCTTCAATAACAATAACTGCTTGAAAACATGAACGTTACACGTTTTGCACATGAAATGTAACACTGATATACTTGAGTAAACGATATGAGAGGGGTCTACTGTAGGTTTATGGGATAGTAATGTGTGTGTATGTGTGTGTGTGTTGTCGCTTCGCTATGGCCTCCACACACTACTGAGGCCTCAACACAATAAGCACAGAGCACGAGTGGACTCTGCCAGGAGAGCGAGCCAGAGTCGATTTCGTTTTTGTGTCTAAGGTGACCGAATGCGAGACCAGCCTCCACCCTCTAAAGGACGCACAAGCCAAGGATTCCATCAGTGACATGAACGTTCTCGTGAAACACACAATGCAAAACTAGAGAGACCGTGCTTCACGAGATCTATCAGATGTGTTTGTCATGTTTTTAAATATTATTATTATTATTATTATTATTATTATTATTGTTATCATTGTTGTTTCCCCCTGAAATGTCCCCGTAAACATCCCCGAGTCTCTCCCAGGCCTCCTCTCTACACAGAGCTCACGCCCCACCAGGCGCTGAGAAGTCTTCCAGAGGAGAGTTGAGCGCGGAGACAGCAGTAGAGACCCCAGGGCCCGGCTGGATAGGTTAAGTCCCCCCCCCCCCCCCCCCCTTCCCACCCTACACCCTGCTTCTTTGCACACCAGCCTGTTGTGACTCCACGGTTTTCCCCTCGTGATGAAGGTGCATTAACGTTTTCAGTGTCGTACCGTAAACTGTAAAAAAAACAAATAGAAGTGATGTACAGAGTTGTGGTTTTGAGAATGATGCAGATTTGTGAAGTTTTTGTTTACCTTGTTTGTTTATTTGTTTGTTTGTTTGTTTCTCTTCTCTGCTCGCTCTGCTTGTCTGTGTGTCAGTGTGTGAATGGTTATTGTAAAATTGAAGTTAAATAGCACTTTTCTATTGACATTTATTGGCATTTATTACATTAATTCCTGCACAACTGTAGAGCTGTTTTGTCAGTGTTGGCCTGATTTATTGATTTTAAAGAAACTGAAAACACTTGTTAGAGTTATAGAGACTTCGCTTTTGAGTAGAAACCATGGCAGATTCCAGTATTCTGTTGACGTTTCTATCTGTGTGTCATGCCAATAATTAGACTTCATGGAAATGTCTGTGTGTAGCTGTGTCTCTAGACTAGACCGGTCTGTATAAAGAGGCTCAGGCAAATCATATAGCTCTACTTTGAGAAGAGAAAAGGAAGGACATCTGTATTTTTTGGCTCAGAACAAATCAGAAGTGCTTGTTAAGAGTTTCGCTGTGTGGAATCGACTGTTAGAGGAGTGTGTGTGTGTGTGTGTGTGTGGCCCTGCTGAGAATAGAGTCCTGCCGACCGAAGCGAATCCTACACCATCATCCTAATTTGGGAACGGGCACAGCTAACCTGCCTTTCACTTCTGAAGTGTTCTTTTGCTCTTTCTGACTTCATAGACTGAATGTTTACAAAAATGTATTTTATTTACATTCTTTCACATGCTTTTATTGATAGACTGTATATTGCCTCACATTTTAAAGGATTTAAATTCAATTTTGTTACAAATACTTTTAAATGGTTTTATCTGTCATTGATGGTTTGAAATGAATTCAAATATATTGTCTATTGTTTATGCCTGCCAGTTGTAAAAAATATATTTATTCATCTAAAATATACAAAGATGAAGAGATAATATTAAGAGAAATGTAAAGACTAATATTGTGCAGTGTTGAACTTCACTGAAATGCAACCTTGATGTGATTTTCATTGTAGCTTAATAATCGTGTGAAATGACTATGCTATCAAAATGCACACACCTTCAATAAAGTCTGTGACCAATGGAGAAAATGACTCGTACTCTGGCCAGTGGAGTGTCTGGTGCCTCCATGTCTCTCTCTCTAGTCCTGCTGTCTCTCTCTCTAGTCCTCCATGTCTCTCTCTCTAGTCCTGCTGTCTCTCTCTCTAGTCCTGCTGTCTCTCTCTAGTCCTGCTGTCTCTCTCTCTAGTCCTGCTGTCTCTCTCTCTAGTCCTGCTGTCCCCTCAGCTCCTGAGGAGCAGCATCTGTCAGGCCCTCTGGTGGCCAGCGCAGCCTCCTGTCATTCAGAGGAAATCAATATACGTCCAAACACACATCTAATAAACCAGCTGAGGACTAAAACACATCTGGTGTGTGTGTGAAAGAGTGCAGCGCTTGTGATGTAGCTGGGGATGAGTTCTCCCATACACAGACACACACACACACACACATCCATACACAGACACAAGCCTAAGAGGAGTGGACTGCTCTACTTTTGCACCTTCCTACACGGGTCTCCAGACGCAGGTGAATTATACATGTCCTGGGAGGCTGGAAATAGCACCGGTGTCCAGAACGCCTGTCTGCAGGCCCTGAGCTAGTGAGGCTGAGTTCCAAACATAACCACAGTGTGGCACAAGTCTGCAACATTTCCTCCCTGTTCGGTAGGCTCACACACACACACACACAAAGTGAGGTGTGCATCCGGCTAGGCCTCACATGGTTTGTTTAAATCTCTCCACAAATCTATGACAGATCATTTCTTCTTAAAATAATAATAGTAATAATAATAATAATGTATTATAATAATAACAATATAAACAGCTTAGCAAGTTACTCTTCAGTGGGCATATGACACATGGCCCTGTTCCAGTAAACAATTGTCGTGGCAGCATTAGATCTTAGTTGGAAAATAAAATTAAAACTAAATACTTAGAAAATGCTCATCTTGGCTTCACACTACAATGAGGAAGCTGCAGCCATCTAGGACAGGGTGTGGAGGAGATGCAGCCATCTAGGACAGGGTGTGGAGGAACGTCATTTTTGGATGAAATGAAATGAAATGAATGAAAGAAGCTTCTCTCTTCCCTTCATTACTGAAAGATACTCATTTGTTGTGTGTGTAGTGTATGTGTAGTATGTGTGTGTAAGTAGTGTGTGTGTAGTATGTGTGTGTATGTAGTGTATGTGTAGTATGTGTGTGTGTGTAGTATGTGTGTGTATGTGTGTATGTAGTATGTGTGTGTAAGTAGTGTATGTGTAGTGTGTGTGTGTATGTAGTGTATGTGTAGTATGTGTGTGTAGTGTGTGTATGTAGTGTATGTAGTATGTGTGTGTATGTAGTATGTGTGTAGTATGTATGTGTATGCAGTGTATGTAGTATGTGTGTGTATGTAGTATGTGTGTAGTATGTGTGTATGTAGTGTGTGTGTAGTATGTGTGTCATAGTCATAGTCAAGTTTATTTATATAGCACAATTTAAAACAACCAGTGGTTGATCAAAGTGCTCAAATAAATAAAAACAGATAAATAAATAGATAATATAAGACAAAATGAATCAAGACACAAAAAAACAACAACAAAAAAAAAAACTAAAATAATATGTAGTATATAGCCTATAATTACATTCCACAATTCATTCAAAAGCCATTAATAGCATATGTTCTTTTAACTTGGCTTTAAAAGCACCAATAGTTGGTGTAGATCTAATGTGAAAAGGGAGGTTGTTCCACAACTTGGGCCCAGCTACTGAAAAAGCACGGTCACCTTTATTTTTTAGATGACTCTGAGGTACTGAGAGCAGTAGTTTATCTGATGACCTCAGAGTTCTGGGAGGGCAGTGAAAGTGTACAAGGTCACTTAGGTATTGGGGAGCTTGTCCATTTAAAGCTTTAAACACAAAAAGAAGAATTTTGTAATCCACTCTAAATTTCACTGGTAACCATTGCAGAGATTTCAAAACTGGAGAAATATGTTGTATCTTTTTAGACTTGGTGAGCAGCCTTGCAGCTGCATTTTGCACCATCTGAAGTCGGGATGGAGTGGACTGAGTGACACCAAAATAAAGGGAGTTACAGTAGTCCAGGCGGGATGAAATAAAGGCATGAATCAATATCTCAAAGTCTTTGAAAGAAAACATAGTTTTGGCTTTACTTAAGATTCTAAGGTGGTAAAAAGATGACTTGACAACAGCATTAATCTGTTTCTCAAATTTAAAATCAGGGTCAAGTAGAAAGCCAAGATTTCTTGCATAAGGTTTTACATATCTGGCAAAAGACCCTAGTTCACTAATTGCATTATTTGCAGCTTCATGTGAACCAAAATATAGAATTTCTGTTTTGGATTCATTCAGTTTAAAAAAATTGGTCGACATCCATTGTTTAATCTCTTTTAGGCAATCAAGCAATGTGTGTGTATGTATTGTGTGTGTAGTATGTGTGTGTGGGGGTGGGGGTGGGGCAGAAAGGCTAGGCAATCAAGGACATGGGTAGATAGATGGAGGAGGGATGTAAAAGTGCTAAAAGTCATGTGTCTGTGTGTGTGTGTGTGTGGGGGTGTCATGAGTGCTGAGGAGTGAATGAGTGCAAAGTCAGTATAGTGTGAGTTCAGGGTTGGGAAATGTTTGAGAGTGCTGAGGAGTGAATGTGTGCAAAGTCAGTATAGTGTGAGTTCAGAGTTCGGATGGCCTGGGGATAAAAACTTCTCCTGAGTCTCTCAGTTCTGGCTTTGTGACTACATAGGCGTCTTCTTGATTTCAGCGGTAGGAATAATCCATTGTTAGGATGAAAAGAGTCCTTCAGAATCTTTTGGGCTCTTAGGAGTACTCTTCTGGAATAGATATCTTGTAGAGCAGGGAGTTGAGTTCTCATAGTACGTTCAGCTGAGCGCACTACTCTCTGCAGAGTACTACAATCTCTAACTGTGGAGTTCCCATACCAGGTGATGATGCTACCAGTTAGAACACTCTCAACCGCTGAAGTGTAGAAGGCCTTCATGATGGATGTAGAAACTTTGAATTTTCTTAGCTGACGAAGGAAGTAGAGTCGTTGTCTGGACTTCTTCAGAACATATTGAGTGTTAACAGTCCATGTTAAGTCTTCAGTAATGTGGACACAAAGGTATTTAAAACTTGTGCCTCTCTCTAAAGGTTACCCGCTGATCATTAGTGGGGTGTAACTGTAGTTCTGCTGCTGCCTTCTGTAATCCACTAACATTTCCTTGGTTTTACTGACATTCAGTGTCAAGCTGTTAGATTGACACCACTGTGCCACCTCATCAACCTGATCCAAGTAGAGCTGTTCATTGTTGTTGCTAATCAGGCCCAACATCACTGTGTCATCTGCAAGCTTGATGATGGAGGTATGACTACTGTTGGCTTTGCAGTCATGTGTGTAGATGTTGTACAGCAGTGGACTCAAAACACAGCCTTGGGGAGCACCAGTGCTGATGGTTAATGTGTCAGATGTCAGACCCCCCACTCTAACCACTTGTGAACGGTTGGTGAGGAAGTCAAATATCCAGTGACACAGGGTGGTGTTCAGTCCTAAGGCCTTCATCTTCATGTTGAATGCTGAACTAAAGTCAATGAACAGCATCCTCACATAATTCCCATTCCCCTCCTCCAGGTGAGTTAAGGTGGTGTGCATGAGGTTTGAGATGGCATCCTCTGTAGACCTGTTGGCTCTGTAAGCAAATTGGAGGGGTCGAAGGAGGCAGGGAGGGATGAGCAGATCATGTTTTTCACAAGCTTCTCAAAACACTTCATCACTGTAGACGTCAGGGCTACTGGGCGGTAGTCATTCAGACATGATGGACTTTTGTTTTTCGGTACTGGAACAATAACAGACTGCTTGAGAAGTAGGAACTGTCTTTTGAGCCAATGATGTGTTAAATGATGTGAATGTAGTGTATGTATAGTATGTGTGTGTATGTAGTGTATGTGTAGTATGTGTGTGTATGTAGTGTTTGTGTATAGTATGTGTATGTAGTGTGTGTGTGTGTAGTATGTATGTGTATGTAGTGTGTGTTATCTATGTAAGCACCTGTAAAACTGACATATTGGTATGCTTAATAACCTTTTCTGTATTTACTCCATGTACCAGAATGCTTTGCAATTTACTTGCTTCTGTGATTTACAACATTCTATAAATGTGCACCAATCAAATGTCTTTGCTTGTTTTGCTTTTATTTGAATTGTTTAAGCAGCCAATCATTATTTGTTATTTGATTATGCCCGCGAATTCGCGGGTAATGTGAAGGAATGTGAGCGGAATCTCCCGGTTCTGAGTGATCGGTCGTGAGTAACGTCTACTGCATTTACACTGACACACACACACGTTCTCGTCTCTGCTTGGATCACCGGCGAGTTGGAGGGCCGTTCAGCGGTTGCTGTCCTGCCTGCAGCTCAGAGAGCTGCCACCTGTGCACCACCGTGCTCCAACGGCCAGTGCTTGGGGGGCTTGGGGCTTTATTTTAATATATATATGGGATTAATACTATATTAATGTGATTATTCTTGTGACTTGTATGGTATATTGTTTGTAATGTATCGCTGACTGTTTTTCTTTCCGCACTGGTGTCTGTTTAGCTTAAGCTAACAGGATAGCATTATATAATCTTTAACGTTACCATCTGTTAACGTTCTGTTTTACCCTGTTCCCCTTGAGTGAATTGTTTGCTCTCTGACATTTGTCAGCTTTCGGGTTGCCACGTTTACGACATGGCTATTATTAAATAAATATTTAATTATTATATTTCTTTATATCCTGGGTGTATTGGCAATTCATTTAACTACATTCACCACTAGTCTGATTATTATTTTCACATTGATTATTTAAATTCTGTAGGAATACACTATACACGAGCTATACGGTAAGTGTAGTATTTTTACTTGGATTGTACTTAATTGTTAGCCTACTGGTATTGAGGAATCTCAGCCAGCTCACCATTCCACCGCTGAGACCTTCAGGATCCTGTTTGCGTCATTGTGTTATGTATTGTAACTAGTGCCTATGCACCGCCCGTTAAGAAGGGGTTACATCTATTTTTCAGAACAGCAGTAGACTGTAAAAGAGCATTATGTGGGTGGTTGGCCTTCGAGGCTGAATGTGTGTGTGTGTGTGTGTATGTGTGTGTGAGTTTGTGCCTCTGATCTAATAAACAGAGAAACTGCTTCCTGTTTTGATTCCAAGCCAAGCCTGACTGCCTGACCACGCCGGCCGACTCACCATAACACTGGCACCATCTGCACGGCTGTGGGATGGGGGGATGGCAGGGGGAGAGAGAGAAAGAGAAAGATGAGAGAGTGTGAGAGAGAGAGAGAGCATAAAAGACAAGATAAGAGAATAGGAAGCATAAGGGAGAGGGTAGATCAGGAAGTGTGTGTGTGGGGGTGCATAGAGAGATATAGAGAGGATAGGGTAGATCAGAAGGTGTGTGTGTGTGTGGGGGTGCATAGAGAGGATAGGGTAGATCAGGAGGTGTGTGTGTGTGTGGGGGGGTGCATAGAGAGGATAGGGTAGATCAGGAGGTGTGTGTGTGTGTGGGGGGGGTGCATAGAGAGGGTAGGGTAGATCAGGAGGTGTGTGTGTGTGTGGGGGTGCATAGAGAGGATAGGGTAGATCAGGCGTGGGGGCATAGAGAGGATAGGGTAAATCAGGCGTGGGGGTGCATAGAGAGGGATAGGGTAGATCAGGTGTGTGGGGGTTGTAGAGCGGAGGGGAGGAGGTGAGATGGAGGCAGAGAGGCTGATTCATGATTTATGGACTGTGTTGGTGGTGAGATGTGAATTTCTCAGCTCTGAGCTATTCATAGACTTGGACAAGCATGTGAGTGTGTGTGTGTGTGTGTGTGTGTGTGTGTTCAGTATGTGTGTGTATGTGAGAGAGAGGGAGAGAGAGAGAGAGAAAGAGTGTGTGTGTGTGTGTGTGTGTGTCAGTATGTGTGTGTATGTTTGTGAGAGAGTGTGTGTGTGTGTGTGTGTTAGAAGAAGACTTCAGCTGGTGTTACCTGGCTTACCACTGTGCAGCATTATGTTCAACATTCCACCGTGGTCCTTTTAAAGGGCGCTGCCTCTGGGATTCAGACGATTCTGTTTCTTATCAAAGACACTAGACACTAGGAGGTAGAGCCATATACAGTGCCTGGACCTTCTGCTGTTAGAAAACCCACTGTGGTGAAGTTTGGACCTCTTTATGGATTTTTAAGGATGTTGCAGTTTTCTCTGGATGCTAATTAATCACACAAATGTGGCACTGAAACATTAACGCAAAAAAAACAACACAGAAAATAAAAGAAAACAGACAAATCACCCAGTCTCCACCATCCTCTCTTCGTCACCATGACGATGCAATTACATCACTAGTCTCACCCAGAGGGTCAGTCGGAGGGGGGTGGGGCTGGTAGCACAGGTCAGTTGGAGGGGGGGGCTGGTAGCACAGGTCAGAAGTTTACTAAATATATGTAGGTTCATCTCAAGTTCTGTTTTCATTTCATTTGATATGCTGATGATAAGCCACATACTTGTGTTTTCTATGATGTTGGTTTAGAAGTTGATTTGGCTTTTGACTACCACGTGTCCATTATGATGTCATAATACTAGAATGTTACATAACGATGATGTCTGGCTGTCCCGGCCTGGGCAGGCTTGTCCATCTGTCGGGCCATTAGGCGAGGATCACATTAGGCAGCGTAACACAACCAGACCATAATAAGTTCTATCTCGTTCCTATGGTAACACAAACGGTTTGCCTTGAATACGCTCGCGTTGCGCTTTGAAAGTTGAACCAAATTCAACACTCAGCTTGTTCAACGCTAGTGTTACACCAGCATTGCCACCGTTCCGCTGCTGAATCATAGAGAACAATAGGAAACCTGCTGCTTGCCGCTGGCTAATGTGATCCCCACCTTAAACTCAGTGTTCAGGCTCTAAGCGGGCCTGTCTGTCACTGGCCTTAACGTTACAATTTTCTTATTTTCATAAATAGGACAGAGGGTGCAAGTTTGACAGTGTATTTTGCAGACAGTGTATGCGCACTGTGGCCAGAGCGAAGTCAGACACACAAAGTGGGCAGAGTCAGGTCCAAGTTAATTAATAAACGACTGATAGATACTGTAGATCAGAATTTAACACTGGTGGCATGTGATTGGTTTATTCTATTTCACTTCACCGTAAAGGTCTCGCCCATTTCAGAGTCTCCACCTTGATGACCATCATCTCGCTACCTATATCGCCGCCGGACTCGGGCCCATAGTGTTGATGTTAAATTCATGACGGACGTGACTTAATAATCAGTTAACTGCTAATAACATTAACCAACTACATCTTCACAAACCAGTTAACTGCTAATAACCAACTGCATCTACACTAACCAATTAACTGCTAATAACCATCTGCATCTACACAAACCAGTTAACTGCTAATAACATTAACCAACTGCATCCACACAAACCAGTTAACTGCAAATAACATTAACCAACTGCATCTACACAAACCAGTTAACTGCCAATAACATTAACCAACTGCATCCACACAAACCAGTTAACTGCCAATAACGTTAACCAACTTCATCTACACAAACCAGTTAACTGCTAATAACATTAAGCAACTGCATCTACACAAACCAGTTAACTGCTAATAACATTAACCAACTGCATCTACACAAACCAGTTAACTGCTAATAACGTTAACCAACTACATCTACACAAACCAGTTAACTGCCAGTAACATTAACCAACTACATCTACACGAATCCTGGGACAGGTCAAGTCCAGATAGACAGATGACTTCTGTGCGTGGCAGAGTTAAGTCCACAGTTACTGTATGTGCATGTGTGTGAGTGTTAAATCTGCAGTGTGTCTCTGTGTGTGTGTGTGTGCGTATGTCTCTGTGTGTGTGTGTGTGTGTGTGTGTGTGTGTGTGTGTGTGAGTGTTAAATCTGCAGTATGTCTCTGTGTGTGTGTGTGTGTGTGTGTGAATGTGTCACTATTGTTTCTGTCTACTCTGTGGTAGTGCAGTAAGTCCTGTAATCACCCCCTGTTGTGAGGGACGTGAGAGCACACAGATCTTCTCGCATCTCACAACAGCAGCTCTGGTACCTGCCTGCGCTTGACCTCCCTGTGATGTTTTGGGACTCAGCTATCACGGAGGTACGGTGTCATTCCAGCGTGTGTGTGTGTGTGTGTGTGTGTGTGTGTGTGTGTGTGTGTGTATGCATGTACTCAGCTATCAGGGAGGTACGGTGTCATTCCAGCGCGTGTGTGTGTGTGTGCGTGTGTATGTGTGTGTGTGTGTGTGTGTGTATGCATGTGTGTGTGTTTGTGCTCACACATTCCCGCCGCTGGCTGGGATCGTCTGACTGACTTGCTTTCATGCACCACTCCACAGCTGAAGTGATTGGTGTTAATAGCTGTTGAGCAGTCAGGTCCAGGTCTATGGCTGATCCCGTGGTGCACTTGAGTGCATTATGCCTGTGCTGCTGATGCCTTGTATTTATAGTTCAGAGTGACAGCCAACATCCCTCGTGCGTGTCTTGATTACATTAGCTCGTGTGATAATAAATGGATAGGTGCAATTGGGATGGTGATTTTGTGGTTAAGCAACTTCATGGAAAACACCCACATCCTGTTAGAGGTAGATGATTAAACAACACATTCACAGATTGCCAGATGCTTATCTTCCTAGCTAACTAGAATAATTTGTGCTTGGGGTTTTTTATATCCACAGATTTACCAGAGCCATTTGTGCTTGAGTTTTTTTTTTTTTTAACCCCACCAATGTAAATGTGGTTGAATGCGGCTATTTAATGAATTAAATCTGAAACAAGTGGCGCTAAAGATACTGATGGGTACGAGTAACTCACATTCATAGAGGAAGTTTGTTTGCAGTGTTCAATGTGTGAATGGACGGTCTGTCTGTCTGTATGTCTGTCTCTCTCTTTATTTGTATGCAGTGGACGTTGTGTCAATGGCCTGTTTGTCTGTCCAACTGTGTTGGACGTGTGAATACTAGTCTGTCTGTCTGTCTGTCTGAGTAACGCTATGCAAACAGCCTCAGCTGGATTCCTAAGACACAGAAGGCATTGTCTTTCTGCAAGCCCCAGGGAAGTTATTACGTTCTGAGAGAGAGAGAGAGAGAAAGAGAGAGAGAGAGAAAGAGAGAAGGAGGCGAGGAGCACAATCGTGATTTATGGAGCATCATTCCAACACTCTGCAGATTGGGGGATCGCCATGCCAACGGGAAGATGCACATGCTAATCCGCCGGTGTGACCAAGCACTCCCCATCTGTGTATCCAGGCAGGGGGGGGTGGGGGTGGGGGTGGGGGTGGGGGACCAGCGTGAGCCCAGGGTGTAGGTGTCTTTGATGTCACTTCCGCGGTGGTGGTGGTGGAACCGCAGTAGCCCGGTCGCCCGGTCCGAACCATGGGGGTGGGGGCATGTGGGGGGAGAAATATATGACTGGCGCAGTGGAAGAGGTCTACAAGGGCTCATAAAAGACGGGTGGATACGTGGTGGTCGATTTCAATTAGAGAGTGGATCAATGCTATTTGTCCAGCGACCAGTCGGATCCCGTCTACCGGACCTCTCCGGAATTCGGACTGAGGCCTGCGCATGATGTCATATTGCAGAAAACTCAGCTCCCTCTCTGTGCGTGCTGATTGGCCGTTGCGAGGTTTAGGGTCTCTCGTCTAAGCACGCGATCAATCTTCATAAACGTCAAGAGGGGCCGATCACGTGCTGCCTGACACCAGCTGATAAGATGATGTCATGATTGCTGCCGACGACAGGAAGAAACACTCAGCTCTGATCCCCAATGGAAACGCTACATCCACTTCACAACTACGCCTGACACCGAAGACAGGTGACAGAAAGAGCCCAAATAACACACCCACACACACACACACACACACACTCATGGTGGCCGTGAGGAAGATGATGTGAAACAGACTAAACACTAAAATATGCAGCTGCTGTGAGACGCTGCAGAAGTGAGATGAAAGACTGAGTGCTGTGTCACTCCTTCTCTCAGGCTCACAGGTGGCAATCTCTCCAGGAACAAGCCCTCACACACACACACACACACACACACACACACACACACACACACACACACACATCACAATCTGTGTGCTCTCACGCCCCTCACAACAGACAGGTGGTGATTACAGGACTTACTGCACAGAAACAATAGTGACACATTCACACACACACACACACACACACACACACACACACACACACACACACACACACACACACACACCCCTCAGCTCACTGTCAGCCTCTTCCTTCATTCTCTGTCTTTCTTTGTATCTCTCTTTCCCACACTACCTCTCCTCCTTTCTTTCCATCTGTCTATTTTCCACATCTTCTGTCTTTACCTTGTCCATCTATCTGTCTGTTTCTCTCTCTGCACATGTAGAGGTGTGTGTGTGTGTGTTGTATAAAGCATACAGTGTATGAACAGATAAAGAACAAACACCCTGGATCATGACTCCCTTCTCTCTGTCCATGGTCAACCCCAATCACATACACACACACACACACACACAAACACTTCTCTCTCACACACACACACACACACACACTTCTCTCTCTCTCTCTCTCTCACACACACACACACACACACACACAAACACTTCTCTCTCTCTCTCACACACACACACCTCTCTCTCCCTCTCTCTCTCACGCACACACACTTCTCCCATACACACACAAATACACACACCTCTCTCTCTCTCTCTCTCTCACACACACACACACACACACACACACTTCTCTCTCTCTCTCACACACACACACCTCTCTCTCCCTCTCTCTCACGCACACACACTTCTCCCATACACACACAAATACACACACCTCTCTCTCTCTCACTCTATCACATCTCTCTCTCTCACACACACACACACACACACACTGGGTCCAGTCCAGTCAGCTGAGAGTTCATTTTTTCATTTCTGTCTCTTTGTTGTTCCATTCTCTAGCTCTAGTTTTCTCTCTCTGCTCCCTTTCTCCCTCCCCCCTTCCTCACCCCCTCTCTCCTCCTCTTCCTCCCTCTCTCCTTCCCCCATCTCTCTGTCTCCTCCCTCTCTCCCTCCCTCTCAATCCTCATCTCGTTCCCTCCTTCTTCTCTTCTCTCTCTCTCCCTCCCTCCCTCCTTGTGTCCCAAAGCCCAGAGAGGAGCTCTGCATCTCCGTAATGAGGTGGGGGAAATGTCCTCGTCTTTTATGAGATGAGATGATCCACTTAACGAATCAACACCCTCACAGCCAACCAGACACTCAGACACACACACACACACACACATGCACGTGCACACACACACACACACACATGCACAAACACGCACACACTCACACACATGTATAAGAATGACACTTATTAATTCTCTCTCTCTCTCTCTCTCTCTCTCTCTCTCTCACACACACACACACACACACACACGCACACACACACACACACACAAAACCACAGAGATATGCACTCTCTTTAATGTGTTGTCTCTCCACAGCTAGACTGCTGCAAACAATGCAGAGCATACAGTACAGTATGAGCTAACGGATAAAATCAGACTGTGGTCCACATCTGGGCCGTATAGGTCTGGTGTGAATGTGGTTTGAATGTGGTGTGAATCTGGTATGAATGTGGTCTGAATTTCTTTGAGAATCAGCTGTGAGCTGTGAGGAGACCACAGACGGCATTTTATTGCAAACAGTGCCATGGTCTTTCTGTAGACGTATTGACTGGCCATTGACGGCCAGTGACCTCTGACCTCGCTCTCCCTCTTGACTGACGGAGCGCGGTACAAGAAGAGACAGCGCTGGATCGAAGAGACTCAAGAGAACAACACGGCCACTCAATATGACGTGGCCCACTGCCCAGGCCTGGCCCTGCCGCCTGCTCAGGACTTACTCGGACTACTCTAGTCTACTCTAACTCTACTCTAGTCTACTATATTCTACTCTAACTCTAGTCTACTATATTCTACTCTAACTACTCTAGGTATAGCTTTGAGTCGACTCTCACTCCACTCTAAGAGTACTCTGATTCTAACTCTATTCTCAGTCTACTCTGACTCGACTCTATGCCTAACTCCAACTCTGACTCTAACTCTACTTTGACTCTACTCTTAAGTTTAACTTGACTCTGAGGCTACTGTAACTCTGCTCTAATTCTACTGACTACTCTAGTCTACTCTAACTCTACTGACTCTACTCTACTGTAATTCTACTGACTCTACTCTAACTCTACTCTAATTCTACTGACTCTACTCTAACTCTACTGTAATTCTACTGACTCTGACTCTACTCTAACTCAACTGACTCTATACTCTGATTCTACTGACTCTACTCTAACTCTACTGACTCTATACTCTAACTCTACTGACTCTACTCTGACTCTACTCTAACTCTACTCTAATTCTACTGACTCTACTCTAACTCTACTTCTACTGACTCTACTCTACTCTAACTCTAATTCTACTGACTCTACTCTAACTCTACTGACTCTACTCTAATTCTACTGACTCTACTCTAACTCTACTCTAATTCTACTGACTCTACTCTACTCTAACTCTACTCTAACTCTACTGACTCTACTCTACTCTAACTCTAATTCTACTCTAACTCGTCTGACTCTGCTTTAATTCTACTCTAATTCTACTGACTCTACTCTAGTCTACTCTGAATACTCTGACTCTACTCTAGTCTACTCTGAATATTGCTATCAGTAGCCACAGCCTGCTTTAATTCTACTCTAATTCTACTGACTCTACTCTAGTCTACTCTGAATATTGCTGTCAGTAGCCACACTCATTGAGATTCTCTATAACACTCTGTTTTCTTACAGTAAGCCCCCACACACACACACTCTTTCTCTCTCTGCCTCTGTTCTCTTCTCCCTCTGTTCCTGCGTTCATCTCACCCGTAAAGGTTATCTTCTCTGACATTGAACTCAAGGTTTCAGCACACACACTAATGCACCCACGACCCTACTCTTAGAGTAAATGACTGAAACTGCCACGTTTCAGATCTATATCAGGCCACAGAAACACCTCCAGTGTACGTGCTACTTCATGTGTAGGTCATTATCAACCAAAGTGCACACAGATCAATTAACCTGGTAAACAAATACTCAACACAATAGCTGCAAACTGCAGTGTATTATCCCTTGCACACACTTACAATCACAGACACACACACACATGCACACACACACACACACTCACACAGGCACACACCCTCTCTCTCTCTCTTCCCACTGTTACAGACAGATCAATGGTGTGTTATCATCTAACTACTTGAATCTACTTTATACGTTTTTTTATGATTTACAATAAGCTAAGCTTGCAATTTCATTAGAATACGCAGTGGCATCTAATTCTATAATGGCCTACAGGGCTGTAATTTCCTCTTGTGTGACATTATAAATGGTCCCCTACACCACCCTTGGCACATGTGCCCACTGTGGTTGTGCAGCTGGTGTAGAGAGGCTTTAAAGGTACAGTCTTAGATTTTGGCTAAATGTTCAACCGACTCAACCGACAATACCCCTTCTTATTCCTGTTAATTAATCACCTTTGAATAGAACATTGAATAGAACCTAACCACTGGTTTTGCTTTGCATGTCCGAAGCCGGGACAGAGTGCAAACTCCTGGGTTTTGTTGAGGTCACACTGTTTGCTTGGAAGCTATTCGCTGAATTTGAGAAAAACGCAATGGGTGAACTAGGATAAGAGCTGGACTCGCGTTCTGGTTCTGAACGATTCTCTGGATGTAGCTAGCAGCTGGGACTGTGGTGGTGCTGTCCTGGGCTGGGTCTGGCTTAGACTTGGGCCAGAACCAGCTGCCATCTGGGTTTGGGTTTGGGCTCCTCCAGGATCAGGATTAATCCTCCTCTCAGATCGGCCCTCTTCTGGATGCCCCCGAGCATTCTGTACCCCCACTTCTCCTTCCCACCGCACTGCACACTGGGTGATGGACGGAGCCCACAGGCCTGCTGCACCACAGCAGCCAGTACAGTACGCACACGACAGCTGGCTTGTGCCTAGATGCCACTTGTGATGTGAATAAGCGTGTCTGTGTGTGTGTGTGTGAGAGAGAGAGAGAGTGTACTGTATATGTATATACAGTATGTGTGAGTATGTGTGTTTGTTTTTAGAGTGTTTGGCTGTTTATAAGAATGTATATATGTTTGTTGTGAGTGTCTGTGTGTGTGTCTGTTTTAAGTGTGTTTGAATGTTTGTTGTAAGTGTATGTGCATGTGTGTGTGCGTGTGTAACCTGCATTGTGTTGAACCTACAGCCTGCTAGCTTTCATGTCAGCACTGCTCTTTAGGCATCTTGAGGTTTACCAACATTCGACACACACAGCTATGCTAGCTAACATCCGTTACATGTGCGTGCGCATGTGGGTGCGTCTGTTGTAAGTGTGTTTGGGTATGTTTGTTTGTGTCTGTGTAGGTGTCTGTGCATGTGTGTGTTTGGGTATGTATGTTTGTTTGTGTCTGTAGGTGTCTGTGCATGTGTGCGTGTGTGTGTGTTTATGTTTATTTGTGTCTGTGTAGGTGTCTGTGCACTGTTCATGTGTGTGCATGTGTGCGAGTCTGTTGTAAGTGTGTTTGGGTAGGTATGTTTGTTTGTGTCTGTGCATGTGTGTGTGTGTGTGTGTCTGTGCATGTGTGTGTGTGTCTGTGCATGTGTGTGTGTGTGTGTCTGTGCATGTGTTTCTGTGAATGTGTGTGTGGATATGTGCATGTGTGTGTGTGTGTGTGTGTGTGTGTGTGTGTGTGTGTCTGTGCATGTGTGTGTGAGCGTGTATATATGTGCACTCATGTTCTATGGACTGCCTCCAGTGGACACGGTGGCCCTCATGACGCAGATGTGTAAGAGGTGGGCTGGACAGCGGCTCTTGAGGTTCACGTGTGTGACCTCCAACCCCTTCCCTCCTCATCCTCCACTACTCCAGCATTCTTCTTCATTCACACCTTTCTCTCTCTCTCTTTTCATCCCGTTTCCATGGAGAATTTCCCAGACAATGTCATTTCCATGCACCGACAAAAACAACACTCAAGAAGACACTCAAGAAAAAAATCTCTGTCTGTCTTGCCTCTGCTTCTTTGATGTTACCATGGTTACTAATGTCAGTGGTAACCATAAAGTCATAGGTTTAAAAGAAGCACACATCACCACACAAGTTCAGGAGGCTTCATTTCAAAGGAATGTCCAAAGGACAAGAACATTCCACATGATCACGGAAGATTCTAAGAATCCGTTCTATAAGATGTTCTAAGAATCTCTCCAGGGTTCCGATCTCAGGTTGGGAAGCTGTGAGGACCCTGGAGAAGAGAGGAAGACTGAGTCCACATGGGTCCAGAGAGGGGGGTGACTGGCATTTATCCAGAGCAAAAATACGCAGACAGGAAAGATCTGAAAGAGAGAGAGAAAGAAAGAGAAGGAGAGAGAGAGAAAAAGAAAGAGAGAGAGGGAGAAATGGGGCCTCCAGGACTGTCCAGCTGAGGAGGGCTTATCCTCTGCCCTCGTCCGTGCCAGGGCTCTGGTGTTACTTTTCTCCTGATGAGATCTCTGCCCCGTCCAACAGCACGCTTGACCTCCATACGATAAAACCCCACTACTTACCCACCAACTGTCCTCATGTCCTCATTCTCCACTTTTAGAAATCAGCACAGACACGCCACCGTCTCCCCTGCGCTTAACTAAGACAGCAAGTAAGACTGCTTCCCCTGAAGCAACTCCGCACTCAGGGAAGGTAGCCTCCCAGTAGCTAACGCAGCTCCTCCACTAAGGGAAGCTAGCCTCCCAGTAGCTAACGCAGCTCCTCCACTCAGGGAAGGTAGCCTCCCAGTAGCTAACGCAGCTCCTCCACTAAGGGAAGCTAGCCTCCCAGTAGCTAACGCAGCTCATTTGTAAGTTGCTACCTGCAAATCATGAGCAATTTTGACCTGATACATGAGAGACTGCTTTATTTTCTTGCCCTCTGAATCACGGTCATATCCAACAACTGTAGGCCTCCTTTTGAACGGTAGCCTATCCCTTTTCACTAACGTTACATGGATTAGCTGCCAGATACGTGAAGACAACGAGTGGAGAAACATCAACGTGATGCCTTGGTAGGCCTATACTTAGTGGGATTTTTACTGCAAAATGACCACTCTCGTTTCTATGCTCTAAATTCGCGGCCAACATCAAATCCATAGTTAATAATAATAATAATAATTGATTGTAACCGTTTAACCTGTAGTAACAGTTCAACTGTTCAAACTGTAGCCTAAAGTTAACTGTAACAGCTCAACGCCAAGGGGGCAGGCAAACGTTCGGAGAGCGTAGACACTATGGCGGATCTGAGGCTAAATAGTAGACCAGTTCACCTAGCCATCCCCATTGAAACCCATTCAATTTGGGCGCCACTTTGACATCAAATAACGTTACAGCTGAAGCGTTTTAATAGCCTGGGTGTTCCCATGCTGCCTTGCGCGCGATTTGATTCACGCTGCTAAGGCAGCCTGGAGACCATGGAGCAAATTTTCGCCTGAGATAGGGGACCAATCACAGAACAAGGGGGAAAGCAAGATGATGATGAGCTATGCACAGACACATTTGATAGACATCCGTGGCACCCAATAAACGGATCTGGGCATTTTTTTCAAATACGAGAAAATTAACGTTTGGTTCCCAGACCACGTCTCATTGAGAAGTGGTGGCGCTAGCCAGGCTAGCGTTTTAAGCCTTTATATGAACTTTTTCTATTTCCGGAGTAATACAACATTGTGTGATTGGCGTCATAACCTCGTAACTGACTTACAGACTGAGTAATAAACTTTTTTCCGAAATCAATGCTAAAGTGACGTAATAAGTATACAGCAAGAGCGGGTGAAAGCGTCGCACAGGAGCAAAATAATCGTATTCTCTGAATAAGAACGAAAGCATCGGAGCACAACATTTCAGCGAAGTTTTGATAGATTGACAGTAGCCTAGGCTATGAATGTGGCGAGTGCTGTTTATATTAAATCACATTTATCTACGAACAACTAGGACATTTAGAACAGTAATGTAGACATGGTGGTAACAAAGTAAGTGGCTACATACCCAATCTCTCGGTGCAGCTATCACAAGAGTTACACAAGTCAGACTAACGTGCCTATGTTACATTTCGCCCCTGAGCCTGCGCGAGAAAGCCTCGTCGACCAACAGGAAACGGTTGAAATTTGCTTCACCCGCCTCGATTGACGTCTACGTGATGACTCTGTCCATATCTTTTACTGTCTATGTTCAACGCAAGCAAAAGAACATTGCGAGCAATGTGCGTGAGTTGCTATGGGAACATACACAGCAATCTTTGATACAGACACCAATTTTAGGAAAAGGGCTGCTGATCGGTCTTCAACTATTTTGGTAGCCTACGATTTATTACACATCCAGAAGAATACATTTGAGTCGTTACAGGCTCTGGCTTATTATGGAGCATAACAGGAACAAAGTTATCAAAAAAATGATCAGGGAGGAAAAATCCGAGGGGGCACGTGCCCCCTTAATTTCAATGGGCATGATGCCACTGTGCATCAACGAGTGCATCGGGGCAAATATAGGTACTATAGGTACTATAGGTATAGGTTACTTACTCTAATTAATTGTGAAACGCATCTTGAGTGCGCACCAGAGAGAGAAAGAGATAGACTGGCAGGTTCCAGCTGTCATTGTTGATATCCCCTTTTACATTATGAAACTTATAACTGCTTGTAACAAATCAAATGTGGCAACCCTACTCCTAATAGCTAACACAACTCCTCCATTTAGGGAAGCTAGCCTACCAGCAGCTAAAGCAACTCCCACTGTGACAAGGCTCTGGCTAACCCAACAGCACTGATAACAATGTCCTTGATCAAACAGGGTTGCTAATATCCACTATCAGTCAGACACTTATGGAGATGAAGTTAGATGGAGAGCCTGGAGGAAGAGGTAGTCGTGTTGGTGGTGGTGGAGGGGGGTCCTGATGGGACTAGTAAAGCCCACAGCGGGGGCTTTGATTTTGGAGGATCAGAGTAAACCCCCCACCCCAACCCTTTACTCAACCACCACCCCAGCACAACCTCTATTCTCCCCACCCCTCAGGGACTGTGTGATGGCTCCACACCAAGAGTCTGGAGACTGCAGGGCTGCACGGGGCTTTGAGAGGATCTGTGTGTGTGTGTGTGTGTGTGCGTGTGTGTGTGTGTGTGTGCATGAGTGTGTGTTTGTGTGTGTAAGACTGCAGGGTTGTTTTTGCAGCTCATTTCTCAGTGCTGCACGAGCCACGTGCTTCTCATTAATGCAGACAGTCTGCTCGTCCCGTCCCATCCCAACCCAACCCATCCTGGGCTTCCTGTGAGCGCGCGGTGGGCCAAACGCTACACTGCAGCAGCCGCCGCAGCCAGTTTGTGTTCTAACCTCCCATCTGCATACACACAACCCAATCTCATAAGGAAACACTCCTGCCTGCTACGCACACACCCACAGAGAGAGAGAGAGAGAGAATGATATTAAGATAATCAAGTTAAACATTTTATTCAAACATTTGAGAATTGGGGAGCTTGGGAGTCTGAAATAGAGAGTGCTCTCAGCTCAGCTGCCACTGCATGCATGCCTCTGTGTGAAGACAAAGAGATGTGTGAACATTATGCAACAGCATGAAATAGCCTTGTACAGCTCCTGTGTGTGAGAGAGAGACAGTGGAAGAGAAACAGGGGGAGGAGGGGAGAGAGAGAGAAAGTAGGGTGGAGAGAGAGAGAGATGGAGAGGGAGAGAGAGGGAAAGAGAGAGAGGAAATAAAAGGGAAAGAGGGAATAAGAGGGAGAGAGAGAGAGAGATGTACGTTGGCCATCAAAAAGCGGTTCTCTCCCTCCATCTCCCACTCTAATGCACTTCCCCTGTTCACCAGCCCACAGCATGGACCCTGCAGAGCCCCAGGCCTCACAGCCTGCAGGATAAATTTAGACAAACCAGAACCGTCCGACAGAAAGCCTTTCAAAATGAATTACCATGGTTACACTGCTCTCTTAGTGCATCTGGAAGAGCAAAGAGGATAGCCCTTTCTCAGCATCAGTGACTTCCCTCCAAACGTGCTCACCGAGGCCCTCGTCTCTGTGGTGATGACAGCGCAGGCGGTCTTTAGCGTGGAAATCGGTGTGACATCCAGACCCGGGGGGAGACGGCCATGACGGCGCTCTCCTGATGCCCCCCCGTTAGAGATGGAGGCTAATCAAATCAGCACGCCGCGCCAAATGATGCTGCCGCCGCCACCAGTCCACATCAGGGGACATCACGCCGTGGCTGGACACTCAGAGGACGCGTTTCATAGCGCGTATCGGGCCCGACGGCGCAAAGTCACAGAGTCGGTGACAGAGGACGAGCATGAGCGGACTCTCTCAGAGGGAATGATGGACGAGGCTGTGCGTTTGGGTTGGGATTATGCTAAGGTTAATCAACTAAGGGCCAGAATGAGGGGGCAAATCAGCCGCAGATGAAAATGAGGGGGACCACTGTCTGACCCAACACCCCCCACCCCACCCCTCACACACACACACACACACACACACACACACATACACACACACACACACACATACACACACCCCACACCAGGAGAGCCCATTAGCGAATGCCCTTCACATGCCCACTGCTCTTAAAGACAAACACAGGAACACACACGTTACCTGCGGCAGCAGACACACATTTTTTTTAATCACACACACACACTTTTCAGTGCTCCACCAAGCAGGGAAGGAAGATTCCTCAGTCCGCCAGTCACATTTCAGAGTTTGGCCTAGTGCCGTGTGGAACCCTGGTGGTGAAGGATGAAGTAGAATTCCTCAAGAGTGAACCTAGCTTTGCAGTGTTTGACTATAGCTTACACACTTTTTGCAGAATTTGGCTCATCATGTCTAAACTCTATACATAGCCAAATAAGCACTTGGAGATAAACAACTCACATCTATGCCAAAATGAAATACTGCAATCAAAATTCAACAATCCTATCTAAAAATGTAATTATTGCAACAAAACCATACACACATGCACTGTTTGAATTACTCTTTTAAATCAACAGCAACACACTGATGTGCTTTATATAAAACACTGCAGTCTTTGTGTTTCTATTTTGATTGTCACTTTCTCAGACTCAGTCTTCTGTGAAACTCAAAAGTAGAATTTCAGCAGTAATCAGCTGACATTTTTTGCAACAAATGTTTTTACAAAAAACAAACATTCTTACAGAAATACAGTAAAGAAAAATAGAATCACAGTTATCAATGCAATGCTGTAAGTGAATGTACTCTAAACAAATCAAAATGTAGTAACAAAGTTAAAAAGAAAATGTGTGTGTGTGTGTGGCGGTGGTTATGGATTCTGCCCCCTGTTGCAACACGTCCTCATTGACATGGCAGGCGATGTCCTCTTGGGAAAATATCACCTTGTGTGCCATATGCTCCCTTGAACTGACCCCACCTCAGTGTCTCTGCATGCCCCTTCCATTGCTTGCAAAAGAGGCATGCAGGTACAGTACTGTATGTGGTTGGTGGTCATATACTTTTTTAATGGCACACTGAAAATAATTCCTCGATAGGTTTTACAAATGGGGAGTGAAGGGGCAGATACAGAACTGTACACGGGTACTCAATGTAAAAGTGAACTTGAACAGGTGCACAATAACTTACCTGAAGTCTACTTGTGCCTCAGACTGATTGGTGTTCAGTTTTCTCTGTAAATGTTTTCAGGTATGTGTGTAATACCAATTACCAGTTTCCCAAGGATTACAAGAGATTTCATTTTTGAACAAAGTGTCTAATGTAAGAAATTGTGTGTATTGTTTCTCAATAAGAGTGTTGCAGAATCACAAACAATGTGCAAAGCAGAAAATGTGCTATGGTAACACAGTGTGTAGTGACAAGTTTAGGTATTGAGGCTTTGGTCTAAGCATTCATTTTTAGTGAGTGAGCAATGGGCAAACATTGTATTAACAGTGATCTCACTCTGATGGAAAACAATTTGAATTTCCCAATCCTGAATTTCTCTTGGAAAGAACAATGTAATCGTCTGTGATCTAATCAATGCAGAGCTTCCCTCCCTATAGCTGCGCTGTGTCTTGTGTAATAGCAGTCCAATGCAGAGCTTCTTATAGCTGCGCTGTGTCTTGTGTAATAGCAGTCCAATGCAGAGCTTCTAATAGCTGCGCTGTGTCTTGTGTAATAGCAGTCTAATGCAGAGCTTCTCTCCTTCTCTCCTGCGCTGTGTCTTGTGTAATAGCAGTCCTGTGTGGTGGACGTGGGGAGGATGGATGATGGAGACCTCGGTGGCGGTCAGTGACTCTGCCTCTGCAGCTGCATACAGACACAGCTGTGATGGGGGTAATTATCCCCTGCCGCGCCTAAAAAAAAAAAAAAAAAAAAACACAGCGCAGGGCAACAATTAGTGCTACTGTGACTGTTGTGGAGGCACTACACACAGCACAACGCAAAAACACAGAACACACACAGAACAACACATACACACACACACACACACACACACCACTCTGACTGATCCTTCACAGCCAGATCCTCTCATCAGCATGGGCTGGATTTGTAGTGCTGCATCGATCCTTCCCCCCTGACATTAGCCGGGGCCACCTGTGTATGCGCACATAACACACACACACACACACACACACACACACACACAGTGCACAAACACACACAGCAGACAAACACTACACACACACACAGCAGACAAACACTACACACACACACAGCAGACATACACAGCAGGCACACACACACACACACACACAGCAGATAAAAGCAGATAAACACACATACACACACATACTCACACTCTTCTCTCCCCAGGAAAAGAACAATCACACACACATGGCAGGTGGGTCTAAAGCCCACGGACAGGGATGGATCAAGTGTTTGACTCCTCTTTATGCCTCCTGCATCCTTTTGACACCTCCTGACATCTCCTGACTCCTTCCGCCTCCTCCTGACTCCCCCTGCCTCTTCCTGACTCCTCTTTACTCCTCCCGACTCCTCCTGACTCCCCCTGCCTCTTCCTGACTCCTCTTTACTCCTCCTGCCTCTTCCTGACTCCTCTTTACTCCTCCCGACTCCTCCTGATGTCTCCTGATTCCTCCTGACTCCTCTTTACTCCTCCTGCCTCCTCCTGCCTCTTCCTGACTCCTCCTGCCTCCTCCTGACTCCTCCTGCCTCCTCCTGATGCCTGACTCCTCCTGCCTCCTCCTGACGCCTGACTCCTCCTGACTCCTCCTGCCTCCTCCTGACTCTTCCTGACTCTTCCTGACGCCTGACTCCTCCTGACGCCTGACTCCTCCTGACTCCTTCTGCCTCCTCCTGACTCCTCTTTACTCCTCCTGCCTCTTCCTGACTCCTGCCTCCTCCTGCCTCTTCCTGACTCCTCCTGACGCCTGACTCCTCCTGCCTCTTCCTGACTCCTCCTGACGACTGACTCCTCCTGACGCCTGACTCCTCCTGACGACTGACTCCTCCTGACGCCTGACTCCTCCTGACGCTTACACGCCGGCCCGTCTGGGACCTGTGCCTTGCCACGCTGCATCACATCACACCCAGATGGGATTGGACAGATGGGAGGAGGGCTCAACCAATGGGGGGCTGAGTTTGCTGCCAGCCATGTAGATCAGTACAGTAGGTGGCCTGGCAGAGTAGAGGTCTGCTGGTCGTGCTGTGAGGGTGTGTGTGTATGTGTGTGTGAATGTGTATTAGTGCTGTAGTAGTGAGTAGCTGAGTGAGAGTATGTTTGACTGAATGTGTTGAGGGCCAATTGGTGACTTCAGCCTCAACAGCATCACACACACACACACACACACACACACGCACACTCAGACTGATGTGTCATTTCCCTGGAGTGTGACAGGCCACCTCAGCTCAACTCTCCTGACTCTGTCCCTCGCTACATCACACAGCACTGTCACTCCCGACAGAAGATGTGTGTGTGTGTGTGTGTGTGTGTGTGTATGTATGTGTAAGAAAAGTGGCATTAGCTTTTTTATCTGGCCTCTCAGACAAGTGTGTGTGTCCCAGGCCAAGCACATTAGTCTGAGCCACCAGGGGAAGGCAGTGGGCCATGGAGCAGGTGCAGCAGTGTGTGTGTGTGTGTGTGTGTGTGTGTGTGTGTGTGTGTAGAAAGGCCAGGGTGTGTGTGTGGAGGGAGGCTGGTGAGCTGATGGGAGGTCAATGTGAATGTGTGTGAGTGTGAGTGTCTGTGTGTGTGGAGGTGGTGTGTGTGTGTGTAGGGGAAACCAGTGGAGCCTGATCAGAGGTCAGTAGTGTGTGTGTGTGTGTGTGTATGTGCAGTAGGGTGGGGGGTGGGTTGTTGGGGGTGTGTGTTATTGTGGCGGAAACTTGCTCAGTCTGATGGGAGGTCAGTGTTATTGCACGTGTGTGTCTCAGTGTGTGTGTGTGTGAGAGAGAGAAAGTGTGTCTATGTGTGTGTGTGTGTGTGTGTGAGAGAGAGAGAGAGAGAAAGTGTGTGTGTGTGTGTGTGTGTGTGTGTGTGTGTGTGTGTGTGTGTGTGTGTGTGTGCGAGCTGATGTGAGGTCAGTGGTTAAGGGCTCTTCATCTCCTCTCTCACCCACTCGACTGAAGCGGCCATATTTCTGTGGCCGTAATTGCAGCTCTGCGGCTGGGTGGCGATGTGGAGGTGGGGGGTAGGGGGCAGAGGAGCCATATTAGATTTGTGTTAATGACAGCAGTCTGGGAGTGTGTGTGTGTGTGTGTGTGTGTGTGTGTGTGCCTGGAAGTGCACAAACAGCACAAAGTAAGAAGGTCCGCCTACTCAAGAGAAACCATTTCCTTCTTCAGTCGATTAATTTGCCATTTGTGGAAATTGGTAGAATACAGTATAATGCACAGTAACTGGCATAACCTGCATGCATGGGAAAGAAAGCTATGAGAAAAGAAAGGAAAGAAAGCTATGAGAAAAGAAAGAATGAGAAAAGAAAGGAAAGAAAGCTATGAGAAAAGAAAGTATGAGAAAAGAAAGGAAAGAAAGGTATGAGAAAAGAAAGTATGAGAAAAGAAAGGAAAGAAAGCTATGAGAAAAGAAAGTATGAGAAAAGAAAGTATGAGAAAAGAAAGGAAAGAAAGGTATGAGGCTCATACTATCAGCTGACCTGAGCTTTGAGTTTACATAGGGGGAAGCCTGCATGCATATTTAACAAGTAATGAGATTTAAAAGCACACGAGCAAACGCACAAATAAGCGAGTAAACAAGCAAACACACAAATAAGCGAGTAAACAAGCAAACACACAAATAAGCGAGTAAACAAGCATGTGAAGGAAACAAACATGCCCCTGAGGAGCAGTCTGGCCCGCGCAGTGAGGAGAGAGAACTCCCATTACAGTTCCCACACATACAGTTACATGACATAATTTCACTGCATTTCTTACTTCCAGTAACTATATGCATGTGACAATAAACTTCCTTGTATCCTTGTATCCTTGTAGTTACATGGGGAGGAGAGATGCAGAATACATGACTGCATTGAAAGAGTGCAAAACAAACAAACTAACAGAGAAAAGAGGAGTGTGTGTGTGTGGGGTGTGTGTGTGTGTGTGTGTGTGTGTGTGTCGTGCGTGGTGTGTTTATGTTTGTGTGTGTGTGTGTGTATGTGTGTGTGTATGTATGTGTGGTGTGTGTGTGTGTGTGTGTGTGTGGTGTGTGTGTGTGTGTGTGTGTGTGTGTGTGTGTGTGTGTGTGTGTGTGTGTGTGTGTGTGTGTGTGTGTATGTATGTGTGTGTGTGTGTGTGTGGTGTGTATGTGTGTGTGTGTGTGTGTGTGTGTGTGTGTGTGTGTGTGTGTATGTGTGTGTGTGTGTGTGTGTGTGTGTGTGTGTGTGTGTGTGTGTGTGTTATATGTTGTGTGTGTGTGTATGTGTGTGTGTGTATGTGTGGTGTGTGTATGTGTGGTGTATGTATGTGTGTGTGTGTGTGTGTGTGTGTGTGTGTGTGTGTGTGTGTGTGTGTGTATCTGTGTGTGTTGTTTCAGCCAAAGCCTGCAAAGGCGCTAGGCAGAGAGAGGGCCTTTATGAACAAAGAAAGGATTGATTCAGTCATGCAAAAGCAAACAACTCGTCATGACAAGGAAGACAAGAGAACGAATAAGAAAGAATAAAATAGACTGAGTAAACGCCCCCACCTCAAAAAATAAATAAACAAATATTCAGCAGGAACTGACAGGGCTGTTTTGTGGTCTCCATGTCAAGGAACAGTAGTCATCATTAATAAACAATCAAGACTATCTATTAGTCATTCACTGCACCAGTTTAACACTTGGTTGTCCAAATCAACCCACGTGCCAGTGGTTCAGCACACACATCCACAACTCTGAGATCTGGAAGCTATCGCTGCTAGGTCTAATATCAGTTATTTATTCACAGCTGTGTACAAAGACAAACTAGCAGGCAAGTTTAGACATGCACTGGTCTTGCTCAACTGATTGCTTTTTCAGGAGGACCCATAACTGATACCTTCCCAAATGAAAGAGCAGTGGAGTGCCCTGTGTGTGTGTGTGTGTGTATGTGGTGTGTGTGTCCGCTGTCAGATTTGTGTAAGGTGTGCCAATAAAAATCCAATAGGTCAGATTTTTTTCAGGTGAATGTTCTATGGTGCCCACTGCCCAGGTTATGAGTGCAAAAAAACCTCACCAGTGACTCCCATCTGCTTGGATAAAAAGTGGGGTCTTTGTAGAAGACAGTCAGCTTTAGTTGAATATCAGAGTAAAGATACAGTAAGTCTCCCATCCTACAGAAAATGTGTTGGTCTAAAAAAGAGGCTTTATCAATGGTCATTTATTGAAAGAAAGTAAACTAATTTGGTTGACTGATTTCTGAATTTTTGGTTGACTGAAGACAAACAGTGAGCTCTGTATTTAGTCTATGATATTTCGGCCATCTTTACTTCAGATTTACAGTTTCACACCCATTGATTGACTGAGATAACATGTGATTTATTTTCGTTTATTGACGCTGAGTTTGAGTAATGGCCCGACGCGGCAAAAATGGGACAGATCATTACACGCAGAAAAATGCGATAACACAACGGAAAGCGGGAGAGGAGGATCGCTACAGAAAGAGAGACATCAGCTTCGTGATTCAGCCTTATCTGTTCTACCCGCGCAGAGACGTACAGTAGCACCGCATTCATCCGAGCATCAGTTCGCGCGCCCGTACGCAGGCGCACTCTCACTCTCAGCCTACCTTCACTGCACACCCGTGCAAGTGCAAGAGGAACAGGCACACCCCCCTCCGTCATAGTCCGCCCCCCAGACCCGTGGGCGAAAAATAATAACTTAAAGAGTTTTGATGCAGACCAGTCATATCAAGCACATCGGCATGGAAAAGACGTGACCGATGGAGTGAATGGGTATCATCAGAAGTGTTTTCTCTGAAAATACTGCGTGATTTTTGATAACAGAACAGAAGGATGCTCCTGGACTATGGATGGAAACGGTATGTTTTGCATTGCATGCTTCAACCATGGGAACGATAAAGGTTAGGCCTAGAGTTGAAAGTAGCCAGAAAACTTGCGCCCAATCGTGTATCTACCTAAAATGAAATAAATTCGCCCTGGCTTCGTCATGATGTCATTTGTCCGGAAAGCATTAGGTCATTTTACGAGAGATGCTCTAGTGCGCGGGGGTTGCGCGTGCCGCAGCAATAAATGAGAACAAAGTGTGCTGTGCTGTTTTTATGATGATGTAGATTTGAAATATTATTGCTACTATTAAGCCCAACAGGAAGCAAATATGATTAGCCTACATAAAAAAAGAGCATCCCGTGGCGTGCTCTATGATGTTTACTTTGTTAATTGTTTGCGTCTGAATGCGTAGGCTCCGTCCTCTTATTTGTGAAATACTCCATATAGGTGTGCGTCTGCTTTCGTGGTTTGTCCTAATTTTTGTTCTGCGCCCGTGTGTGTCGTAGTCCAGCTGTACGTTGTACGGGAGCTCTTCCCAGAATGCGGTATCCAAGCGACGAGCATGTGGTATGTGGTCGCTGTTTGGAATGTAGGCAGCAGAAAATGTAGCTGACGTCTTTAATAACAGTCGCACTCTTTAACTAGAAACAGCCTGAGTTTTTCTGAGCAATGAGCTGAGTTTCTATCATTCATCCTTTTGCTTGGGAATGTGCTTTTGTAATTCACATAGCCCAATATTTTGCTTCAGCGTCGGCTGTTTTCTGAGATCTTCTGTTTTTAGTTTGTTTAAACTGCACTTATAGTTACTAAATGACTGAATCCACAATTAAATGAATAGCCAACAGTAGCCTAGTCTATGCTGCCAGTAAGATAACTGATGCTATTAGTTTAAAAGCAGTATTCTTTTAGAATTGTTTTAAATTACTGATGATGTCCCGACAACAACCTCAGCAGAGGTCACATTCCCTTTAGCTAATCTGACAGTTTGAATTTTATTCAATTTTTTATAAGATCATGCTTAACATACATTCAGTGTACTTGTCTTAAGACAGGTGAAGTGATTGTCTGAATTCAGAGAGTATGACTCTTGTGCTCCTGCAAAGACGTTCTTGCTGATTGCTTTGAAAGGCCGTCTTTTCAAATGTGCCATATTATGAGATATTTAGTCAGCACTTAATTGTGTAAATGTGAGTCATTGAGCTAACATACACTCCTGTATGAGTCAGCTCCATCATGCTTTGGGGGCAGCCGTGGCCTACTGGTTAGCACTTCGGCCCTGTAACCGGAGGGTTGCCGGTTCGAACCCCGACCAGCAGGCGCGGCTGAAGTGCCCTTGAGCAAGGCACCTAACCCCTCACTGCTCCCCGAGTGCCGCTGTTGATGCAGGCAGCTCACTGCGCCGGGATTAGTGTGTGCTTCACCTCACTGTGTGTACACTGTGTGCTGTGTGTGTTTCACTAATTCACGGATTGGGATAATTGCAGAGACCAAATTTCCCTCACGGGATCAAAAGAGTATATATACTATACTAGTCACACAGAGCCAGAAGGCTGTGCTGTCACATCAGTGGGTCCCATTGGGAGGTTAGCGAGGAGACCCTTATCCTATAAGGCCCGTTTGGCAACCTCTAAACCGTGTCCTAGCTAATCGACTCCTACGACTGTAGTCTGAGGGCTCAGACACGACTATCTATCTGTGTTGAATGAATCTTAACATTAGTGTGCATGCATGTCATCTGTGTTGAATGAATCTTAACATTAGTGTGCATGCATGTCATCTGTGTTGAATAAATCTTAACATTAGTGTGCATGCATGCCATCTTGTCAGTAAGTATGATGGTGAGATCTTAACATTTACATTAGTGTGCATGCATGTCATCTCGTCAGTAAGTATGATGGTGAGATCTTAACATTTACATTAGTGTGCATGCATGCCATCTCGTAAGTAGTGATGCTGAGATCTTAACATTAGTGTGCATGCATGACATCTCGTCAGTAAGTGTGATGGTGAGATCTTAACATTAACATTAGTGTGCATTGTGCATGCACGTCATCTCGTCAGTAGTGATGGTGAGATCTTAACATTAGTGTGCATGCATGTCATCTTGTCAGTAAGTGTGATGCTGAGATCTTAACATTAGTGTGCATGCGTCATCTCGTCAGTAAGTGTGATGCTGAGATCTTAACATTAGTGTGCATGCATGTCATTTCGTCAGTAAGTGTGATGGTAAGAGAGTGATGGTGATGATGAAGATGGTTAATGTCATGACTATAACTGATGATAATAACCAACCATGCCGACTATTTACAATGGTTGGGAATCTTACCACAACCATGCAGAAAATTTACAATGGTGGAAAATCTTACCACAACCCAATGCATATTGCTTATTGGGATAGAAAGAAAAGTAATTGGAACAAACAAGTAAATAACCTCGGTAATGAAATAGCCCATTACTGTACATCTCTCAAGTGAGTGTGCCAAGTGCTGGCATAGTGATTCATGGCCTAACCATGATGGCATAACCCATCTTGAATTTCCCCTTGGGGATCAATAAAGTATCTATCTATCTATCCATCTATCTATCTATCTATTTGATGAGTAAATTATCTTTAAACATGTTATGCCTATCATATACGAGGCAGAGAGATACTGTTGAAGATTCTGAAGATCCTGTCTGTCTGAAGGGAATGGGCTGGAGACATTAAGAAAGATACCACGCTAGGTCTGCTGTTAAAGACGCCCTATTAAATCTGAGCTTAATGGAGAGACATAGTAAAACAATGTCATACAGAATCAAGGTGATGAGAGAGTTTGTAAGATACTGTGCCATATCTCAGAGGAATCAAAACATATAGAAAAGACGTCATGTAGCTGAGTGAAATCAAGAGGGTAATCAGGAGGTTCACTTAAATATACTGCATTCAATCTGAGTACAATCACAATTTGCTGTTTAAGACAAGGTGAAAGTATGTTCCATAAAACTATGGAACTGTATTATGCGTTTATCTCATAGATGTCGCACTGTATGTGAGGGGAACTTTGGAACTGTATTATGCGTTTATCTCAAAGATATTTCACTGTATGTGAGGGGAACTGCGTAACTGAATAATGAGTTTATCTCATAGTTATTTCACTGTATGTGAGGGAAACTGTGGAACTGTATTGTGAATTTATCACATAGATGTCGCGCTGCATGCGAGGGGGACTGTGTAACCGTATCTTTTTGAGGGAAAATCAGGTACCTGTGAGAGAAAGATCATCGTTGAAGGATGGCGAGGCCTCCGCAGCCTCAGGTGGCGGTACCTCATGGGGAGAGAGCCCATTTCCTTAGTCAGCACGAGAGCCAATCACGGCCGGCTCTTTCAAGATGACACGGCAGATTGGACTAAGCTATTTTCATGAGCATCTACCCCCAGGGATGAGACACTAACTATGGCTAAAAATACACACGCTCGGCTCGCCGGGAGGGCACTGATGTCCAGCGGTACAGCAGCACAGTCATACGTCCGTATGGCGAAGGTGATCAGGATCACGCTTAAAGCGCACCGCCCTGTGCAGAACTCCGCAGAACCTCCCCCACACACACAGATTCACTTATTTTCTTCTGTCTCACTGCACTTCTGTCAGTTTAAGAAATCTGATTTCAGCGTCCCCCAAGCCCAGGGTTGAAATTTAACACAACAAAGAAAAGCTGGCGAGCCGCCCCCGTCCAAGTGCCCTGCTTCCACCCACAGGCCCTCAGAGTCCATCGGCGAGGGGAAGGATTTGAGTTACTGCGTCGACTGTTTGCTGCAGTTGCTTTCTGTTGCCTGAGCTGGTCAGAGCTTACTACTACAGACTGATACGCTCGATAAACCGGAGTGTAGCAGTGTGTGTATCAATAATTAAATCACACCCCAGCCGTCTCTCATTGTGAGCGATCTGCCGTGTTCATTGGGGCTGACGCAGATGTCAGTCTGATTTGACAATCTTCACGCATTAGTGATGCTGTCAGCAGTCTGGGTGTATAACACAGCTGGACTGCCACTGAAACTAATGAAAAATGAATTTCACATTGAAATATGAATTTGTGGCTAATCACTGCAAAAATGCTTTTTAATTGCCCACTATTTAGGCCAATCCAATCCAACCTCTGGACACATTACTATAGGAACACAGTCTGTGAGAGTATGCCCTAGCAGACATAGGCTAGGTGTAATGTTATGGATTCTGATAGATATTTAAAATGCTGTTAATTTATAAAAAAAGTATACATACAACATATACGTTACATATATTTAGAGACGATTTCTTTGCTTTTGTATTGGCATATTGGTGACTCCACACATAGTTACAGTACTGGATACACAGGATCAGTTTGAGGTTATGTTGTGCAATATGAATGTACAGCTACAGTGTTTTTATGTTTTATGTTTTATGATAGTGTGTTTACACCTGCACGAGCAAACTTAGGTTTGTTTGTTAACTCTCTCTCTGTATCACACACACACACACACACACACACACACACACAAGCACAGTGACCCAGGAGGTTATGAGTTAAAACTATATTTTGTTTGTTTGGATGTCTTTGTGTGGGGGATGTGTGTTTACACATGTCTTTGTGTGAGTGTTTCTGTTCAGTTTACTGAATGTACTGTATGTGTGTGTGTTTGTGTGTTTATGTGTTTGTGTGTGCATAATATGTGTGTGTGTGTGTGTGTGTGTGTGTGTGTGTGTGTGTGTGTGTGTGTATGTGTGTGTGTGTGTGTTTATGAGTCCAAGGTGTTTTGAGGAGACGGGCCCCCCTCCCCAGCGTGAACAGATGGTACCCGGGGTTTGCTGGAGGGAAGGAGCCAATAAGGGCCCAGCACTGTGGGCCCCTCTGTCACTTACACTGTGCCATGAAATGAAATGTCAGGCCCTGCAAACAAGCCACCGGACCCTAGCGCTAGTGCTCAGAGTTAGCTTAAAATTAAATGAAATTAAATATCAGGCCCTGCAAACAAGCCACCGGACTCTAGCGCTACTGCTGAGTTAGCTTAAAATGAAATTAAATGAAATATCGGGCTCTGCAAACAAGCCACCGGATGCTAATATCAGCGCTAGTGCTCAGAGTTAGCTCAAAATGAAATGTCAGGCCCTGCAAACAAGCCTCTGGATGCTAACATCAGCGCTTAATGTTAGCTTGAAATGAAATTCCTGTCCCTGCTAGCAAGCCACAAGATGCTAATGTTAGCCTCAACTAGGTGTAGTCTAAAGCCTAGCCTATAGCCGAGCATTGGCAATACTGTCACTAACA
>NC_063193.1:30376019-30391019 GCF_017589495.1 Alosa alosa
TGTGTGTGTGTGTGTGTGTGTGTGTGTGAGTGTGTGTGTGTGTGTGTGTGTGTGTGTGTGTGTGTGTGTGCCACTGCAGTGGACCCTCAGGAGCAGCCAGGGCGTCGGGTGGAGGGCAAACCTGCCCACTCAGCCAGAGGGGTGTGTGTGTGTGTGTGTGTGTGTGTGTGTGTGTGTGACTGCCCGAGTGCAGACACATGAAGGGCGCGCTCAGCTCCTCTGATTGCTTATTAACAGCATGCACGTGGGACTCTCGCATGGCTTAATGACTGGCGGGACTCCACACGGTGGAGGGCTACAGTAGAACACGTTATGCTCCCGTTCTGAGGGAGATCTGGTGAATCTGTATGTTCTCCCAGCTCAGGACTCAGGACTGGGGGAAAACCCTTTCATTAAGGGTACAACCAGTCTCAGGCTGTTAACTAATTTATTCCTCGGAGGCACAGCCTGGCTCTGATATCTGCAATATTAATGTGTATTTTCCATTTAGCGTTGGTTTGAATTATTTATTCCACACTATGTGACGTCTCACCACCAAATAAGGCAGATACTGTACATATTGTTAGGTGATGGAAAAAGAGTTTTTATTATTTCCACAAATACGTTTTTTGAGTAATTTTTACTCAGTATACACACAAAGGTAGCACAGTGATGGGGTTTTCTATATGTTATTATATTTCCATATATTATCAGTGGCATTATTATTATTATTGTTGTTGCTGTTGTTGTTGTTGTTGTTTAGTAGTAATAGCAGTAATAGAAGTAGTAGTAGTGAACTATTTCATTTCAGATTCCCTGCCTTGGTGTGTCCTGTTTGAGATTCCTCTCAGGCGTGCACTCTAAACAGTTTTCTCATCTCAGCTGAAGCAGGAGAGGCGGCAGAATTTATTATCAGACAGTTGTAATTTAGCGTCTAACATCAGTGAAGTTATGGTCAACAACACCATGGTCTCTGCCTCAGTAAAACATTCGGGCTCTCCGGAGATGAGCAGTAGAATCTTAAGTCCTTCCCCTCGCTTAAATTAGAATAGCCTTTCACAGGGATTTTGGGTTTTAATCAAGGCCTTGCTGCGCCGCTCACTTAAGAACACAGCAGAAGGATGAAAGTAAATCCTTCATCTGGTATTACTAGGCAGATAGAGATAAAAGCCATACACAGCTTAGAGATCTCAACGTCAACATTTAGGGTTTGGTTAATGTTTGTTTTTAATGTGGATTTACAGTAAGTCTTTGTTTGTGTTGGTGTGTGTGACCTATAAGAGTGTGGATGGCCGCCTGACGTGTTTGCCTCTTCTGCAGGTGGTGTCAGTCCGTCCTGAAGGGGGAATCTTAGAGGCGTCCCTTTAAGATGACACGGGTGGTGGTGCTGATGTCAGTCCGTCCTGAAGGGGGAATCTTAGAGGCGTCCCTTTAAGATGACACGGACGGACCCTCCTGACATACTGGCATCCACGCTGTACCAAGACATCAGCATCAGGCCTACAAGTGGCCGCCCCATGTCCTTCGCCTCCTCCAAACAGTGCGAAGCCCAGATGATCGGCACTCTGGAGCAAAACCACGAGGTCATCAACAAGAGGCACTGCCGCAGCTTCGACTTCATCGAGTCCCTGGACGACCCCAAGTCCTTTTCCTCCGCCATGGACTACGCCTACGGGACAGAGCGGCCGTCGGCCGGCAAAGATGGCCTCTGGAGCGGCCTCGGTCAGCCGGGGCACCTCCGTTTCTCGTCGCCGGACCTGTTCAACACGAAGCTGCCGGCTCAGCAGGTCGCCATGGAAACCAGCGCCGGGGCCGAGGCTGCCAGGGCTGATGGGAAGGGCAAGGCCCGCTCCAAAAGTACCCCGCGGGTCCGTGCCACGCTCACGCCGGTGCCCATCACGGTGTCGCCCCCGTCGGCGCGGAGGGCGAGGGACAGCCAGCGGGCGCCCTCGGTCGACCCCCAGCTGAGGCCTGAGGCGTCCGGCCCGTTCCCCGCTGCCAGGGAGGCGTCTCACTACCCCAACCGGGCGCTGGTGAACGAGGTGCACCCCATCAAGCTGCAGCCGCACACGCCCCTCTACGTGTCCGACTGCTTCGAGGAGCCAAAGCCGGACAAGCCCAGCACGAGCCCGCATGTGCGCTGCCGCGTGGACATCAAGCCCGACGCTGCCGTCCTCCAGCACGCCGCCAGGCGTCCCCCCGCCCCGAGGGTCGACCCAGCCTGGCAGCGCTACTCCACGTCGGGCATCACCGGACTCTCCGTGCCCCGCCAGACGGGCACCTCCCGGACGCCCACGCCAAGCGACTGCTACAGGATGGACTACCGGCAGTCCTACGCTTACCCACCCTGCATGCCCGGCAACTACGCCCACCCGGCGGACATCCCGCTGGGCCGAGTGCCCTCCCCCCGAGACCCCAGAGACATGCTAGGCAGGGAGTACCGGACCCTGTCCACCCCAAACATTCCCACCAAGTTCTTCTACACAGAGGACCCGTGCAGGTACCCGGTCCAGCCCCAGGGCAGAACCTACTACCAGGACGACCAGTTCAGCCTGGCCAGCAGCACCAGCCACCTGCCCTCGCTCAGCGGGCAGTACCCCCAGGACCCGCGGGTCCGCTGGGTGCACACTCTCCCGGTGCGGCCCTGCTACGGTGAGGTTAAGGCCCGGCGCGACCCTGCGGCGGAAGCCTTCTTCAGCAGACCCTACTCCGTGAGCGAACCAGGGCCGTACTACATGCCCCCACCCCAGACTCAGGGCTACTACCGAGACGACCCCAGAGGATACCCCTACCCGTCTGACCCGTCGAAGATCTTCTACACGAGACCGTGCCAATCGGCGGCGGACTACAGCATTCCCGTGCGCCATCCCTACTACATGGACGGCCGGCATCAGCCCCGGACGTCGCAAGTGTTCTCCGACTCAGACTGGCAGCGGTCCAGCATCTCGGGCTTCTCCAGCCACTACGCCTCCTCGCAGGCCACACCGCAGCGTGCCAGGCACGACCCCTGCATGACCCCCTGGTACCCCAACGACTTCTCTGAGCCCAGGCTGGGCGCCGACGTCCGGCACTACTCCAAGTCCTGGGACAACATCCTGACCCCGCACCCGCACGCAGAGCGAGAGCAGGCCTTCCCGCGCGGCCGGAGCTACGAGAACCTCTTCAACCACGCCAGGCACGCTGCGCCGCCCGACGTCAGGCAGCAGCCGGTCATCGTGAACCTGTCCAGCTCGCCCCGGCGCTACGCGGCGCTGTCCCTCTCGGAGAACTCTCTGGAGAAGTGCCACAGCGACAGCGCCCGCAGCAGCGTGAGCCGGCACTGGTACGTCACCCCCGAGATCACCATCACGGACAACGACCTCCGCGCCGCCAACCAGCGCAAGCGGGAGGGCGGCTCGGGGCACTCTGTGACCTGGGGAGTACCTAACGGCATTCAGCCCACGGCCTCAGTGGTCAACCACCAGCAGTCAACCGTGAGTGGGCCGGATGCAAGCAAGGACAGAAAACACAACAACTACTCTCTCCAGCAGAGCTTGGAGCAGCTGGATGAGCTGCTAGCTGACCTGGTCATCGACTACAAGCCTCCGAACAGCAGACGTCCCAGCGAGGACCTGATCGATCAGCTCAAACAGCTGATCAGCGACGACGACCTCATGGAGGTCAAGCCAACCTCGTTTGGGCCGGACGACCAACTGCTGGCGAACTCGCAGGAGTCCTCGGCGAAGACAAGCCCGGACACTCCCAGGGACCCGGACAGCGGCTGCGACGGCATGCAGCCGAGCCTGGACGACTTCTCGTTCAACCACAGTCCCGACGAGGACAACTCCATGACCTGCTCCAACGGCAAGTGTGGCCGCAAGGAGAGCCTGTTCAACGCGTGCCTGTACTTCAAGTCCTGCCACAGCTGCTACACGTTCTACTGCTCGCGGAACTGCCGTCGGGAGGACTGGGACAGCCACAAGGAGAACTGCCTGTACGGACGCATCAGCAGCGTGTGTCGCCACATCCTCAAGCACTGCAGGGAGACGCCGGACATCCACAAGGCCTTCTCGCGCATCGCCAAAGTGGGCTACTTGTCGCGGGGGCGAGGGGTGCTGTTCCTGGGGTTCCCCAACTCAGGGTCCGCGGACAACTTCATGAAGGTGGGTCTGGAGAGCCTCCTGATGTCGCCGACTTACCTGTCTCTCCGAGAACTGGACAGTTTCAAGGACAACCTGGGAGAGTACTGCAAGGAGCTGCAGGAGGCCGGGAAGGAGTACGACCCCAACGAATGTTTCCTCTTGAACGTGTCCATTGCCGTCGGCGAGCTAGTGCCTAACAAACCGTCCCCCAGGGTCCAAACGCCCACCGTTCGCAAGTACGCCAAGGTGTCCCTGGCCTCCTCCAGCCCGGACAAGAAGGTCATCAGGAAGGGGAGCGACATGGAGACCCTGATCCTCACGCCGCCGCCGGGGACGTCGGACATGGACGTCAGCGGCGAGGAGGGCCAGAAGGCCCGGGAGATCTGCTTCATCAACATCCAGAGGGAGCTGCGGACGCGAGGCGTCTTCCTGCGGCACGAGTACCCGCAGATCTACAAGCAGCTGTGCGAGTTCGTGGAGACCAACAAGAGGTTCACGCCCACCACCATCTACCCCGTGGACAAGAGGACCGGCAAGCAGTTCATGTGCATGATCATGGCCGCATCCGAGCCCAGAACGCTCGACTGGGTCGGCGCGCCACGTCTCTTAGATGACATCATATGAGCCCAGAAGCCCAGAACGCTGGACTGGGTCGGCGCGCCACATCTCTTAGATGACATCATATGAGCCCAGAACGCTCGACTGGGTCGGCGCGCCACATCTCTTAGATGACATCACAAGAGCCCAGAATGCTGGACTGGGTTGGCATGCCACACTTCTTAGATGACATCACAAGAGCCCAGAATGCTGGACTGGGTTGGCATGCCACACTTCTTAGATGACATCACAAGAGCCCAGAATGCTGGACTCACTCAGCAGATATCATCTCTTACACATTATCATACAATTCTCTGCACCTTCTGTACGATGTATTATATGTGCATAATTTAACAAACGTATTTATAATTCCTGTTTTTAGATGCGATGTATTTTGCTACAGAATATATATCTCTATATCTATATCAATATTTGCCAGCCTGTCACCTTCGGCCACGAGGTGATAACAGCTTGTAGAATGCAAAATACAAACAAGATGTACATTTCTCAAATAATGCTAATGATTCACTTTTGAAATGGCTTCATTTACTTGATTATGTGTTTCTTTTTGAAATGAATTGCTTTACAGCAAAGCACTTGGCTTCAGTAAAAGACAGACTTTCCCATCTGTTCTAGATACTCCCCAAAATGAATGGATTTGACTTCTGTGTTCAGATGCAAACGGCTATGCATGTATATGACGCATGCATGTGACATGCACTTTGACATTCCTCTGGTTGTTATGAGATATTTGTTATGAAAAATGATATTTTCAGACCACAGACATATTTTGTTCACTGATGAAGAAGGTGATGTGTGAGTTGTTGTGAGCTTCTGAAAGAAGAGAAAGTCGAGTCAGGTTCTCTAAAGTGATGTAATTGTGTCCCTCTGAAGTTGAACTGTTTGCTGTCAGCATTTCCAGTTTTTGTGCTTCTAATGGTGGTGACGGAAGAGAAATGTACAATATATAATACAAGAATACATAAACTAAACAGTATCACACTTTCTGTGTTATAAGTATTCAGTACAAGAAGTATTGTAGCTACTGTAAGTATTGGTGTGTGGCTCTTCTCCATGTTACAACTAATCTGCTCCTTCATGCTCAGTCTGTTTCACTAATGAATTATTTAGAAAAGTATGTAATGCAGCAAATCTAACGCAACAATAAGCCGATTACTAAACGCATCATGCCATACAGGCACTTTGCCCAAGGAACAAAGTGCTTAAATATGTACAAGGGTTAGTTTTTACAAAATGTTATACAGTTAAAACTGGGTGAACGATTACTTGCTAAACTACTGAACTTATACCATATGAAACGGGGAGAAGTGACCTTTATATATTTGTAAAGTGCTGCTGTCTTTAAGTTGTAACCGTCGCGAATAGAGTTGCTTAGCAACAGGTCTCATCCTTCTTCTGTGACTTTTCCACAGTACAGCACTGAGTTGTGTGCATGTGTGTGTGTGTGTGTGTGTGTGTGTGTGTGTGTGTGTGTGTGTGTGTGAGAGAGAGATGTAGTGTGCAACTGCTTTGACAAAGCCAATATAAGATTTTTTGTGGGGTTTGAGTTGTCTATCATCAGCGGTTTATTTTATTTTATTTGTTTTAATGTTAAAACCATAATCAAAAGATATGTATGGAAAACATAAAATGTTTAAAATCTAGCCTTGAGGCGGCTTTATATTTAGCTCAAGAAACATCTAAGGAGTATATTTTTTATTTTTAAGGCTTAACACTGAAGGCAATACTTTGGAAATATTTTTATGACTGAGAAATTAACAGAATGTTTGTAACGATGACTGTATAAAAGAGGTTTCTACAGTCGTTGGTTTGTAATAATTGCATTTCACTGAAAACCCCAGTTAAGCTGTCCTGTGCTGACTTCCAGTGTCCTCAGTCATGTGGTCCAAGAGCATAACTTATCTGTATTAACCTATGGTTAATGCTATTATCATGTGGTCTAAGAGCATAACTTATCTGTATTAACTTATGGTTAATGCCATATTTTTTTTTCATCTTGACGTTTTTGTTTTGTTTTGTTTTGTTTGTTTTTAGTCTTGTTTGTATTTGTTTTAAACCAAATTTGTAGGCAGTCAAAAATGTCATGCATTTCTTTTCATAAAATAAAAATGTATAAAGCTCAATAATGTTGTGTCTGAACATGGAATAATATCCTCATATCACACTCCAGAATATGTAGTTACAGTACTGTAGGCCTTGTAGGATCTTTAGTTGATCCTCCTTCAGATGCATTCATTTCCAGACTTACAGCAGTTCTGGGGGATTCAGAGGGACAGTCACTGAAATCAGCCTGAATGATATCTGTCATTAAAAAAGTAAAGTAACAAAGGCACTCTGTTTAGACAAATAGTTGATTGATGGCCTGAAGAAGGCCAATGTGCCCTGTGTTTTTTAGTGCCATGTTTAATTAAAAGGCTTTTTTTTTCATATTTTTTCTAAACTTAAAACCTTTAATGAGGCAAAGTGCCTTTATTACTTTCCTTTTTTGACTAAACTCACACCCCTACGAAAGAGCACCTGTTTGGAGTGATTACTGACAGTCTCCTAGTAGTACTCTTAGTCATTGTGCTTGATATCTGTCATTGATTCAGAGGGACAGTCACTGAAAGCAGCCTGAATGATGTACATCATCGCTTGTCACCACAAAAAAGTCTGTCTCACACACACACACACATATATATATATATACACACAGAGCTATGCACATGCTTAATAGACCTGAGCAAAGAGAGGCATGACCTACATAATAAACCACACAATGGCAAAGCTTCATCAATCTCACATAGTCACAAGCAAATATAAACATTCACCTAAAATGACATTTTGTTATTTATTGTTAAATGATGATCATTGCTTAGGTCATTGCTGCATAAAAGTATTATTTAATGATTTGTAAGGTAATTTTACCCACCTAAGTGTGTCTTCGAGTAGTGACCCTGGAAAACTGGATTCCTGGAGCTTTACGTTGCAGCAATTTGGGGAAAATCGAGCTTCAGAAACTACTTAAGGGTCGAGAAAAATAGTCAGCTATCACCATCTACTGGTTGCAAATGAAACTGCAACAAATATTTTGATCTAAAGCCTTCTGGTTTGGCATTAAATAGGGACTGGTCTTTGATTAAAAAATAACATTAAGCACATCTCAAGATGTTTTGCTTAATGATCACTTCTCCTCCACACCCAACACATAGCTCTAGCTTCTCCTCCACACCCAAACTCATAGCTCTAGCTTCCCTCCACACCCAACACATAGCTCTGCCACACTTAGCTTCTTATCCACACCCTAACACATAGCTCTACACACTTAGCTTCTCCCTCCACACCCAACACATAGCTCTACACACTTAGCTCTCCTCCACACCCAGCACATACTGTAGCTCTCACACACTTAGCTTCTCCACACCCAACATATAGTTTCTACTACACACATAGCTTCTCCTCCACACTAACACATATCACTTAAGCTGCCTCCTCCACACCAAACACATAGCTCTACACACTTAGCTTCTCTTTGTTGTATTGTTTTGTTTGTTTGTTTGTTTGTTGTATTTGTTTTAAAACCAAATTTGTAGGCAGTCAAAAATGTCACAATGCATTTCTTTTCATAAAATAAAATGTATAAGCTCCAATAATGTTGTGTCTGAACATGGGAATAATATCCCCATATCACACTCCAGAATATGTAGTTACAGTACTGTAGGCCTTGTGTGATTCTTTGTTGATCCCTCCTTCAGATGGTATCCATTTCCAGACTTACAGCAGTTGGGGATTCAGAGGGACAGTCACTGAAATCAGCCTGAATGATATCTGTCATTAAAAAAGTAAAGTAACAAAGGCACTCTGTTTAGACAAATAGTTGATTGATGGCCTGAAGAAGGCCAATGTGCCCATGTGCTTTAGTGCCATGTTTAATTAAAGGCTTTTTTCATATATTTTTCTAAACATAAAACCTTTAATGAGGCAAAGTGCCTTTATTACTTTCCTTTTTTGACTAAACTCACACCCCTACGAAAGAGCACCTGTTTGGAGTGATTACTGACAGTCTCCTAGTAGTACTCTTAGTCATTGTGCTTGATATCTGTCATTGATTCAGAGGGACAGTCACTGAAAGCAGCCTGAATGATGTCTGTCATCGTTTGTCACCACAAAAGTCTGTCTCACACACACACACACATATATATATATATATACACACAGAGCTATGCACATGCTTAATAGACCTGAGCAAAGAGAGGCATGACCTACATAATAAACCACACAATGGCAAAGCTTCATCAATTCACATAGTCACAAGCAATATAAACATTCACCTAAAATGACATTTGTTATTTATTGTTAAATGATGATCATTGCTTAGGTCATTGCTGCATAAAGTATTATTTAATGATTTGTAAGGTAATTTTACCTCACCTAAGTGTGTCTTCGAGTAGTGACCCTGGAAAACTGGATTCCTGGAGCTTTACGTTGCAGCAATTTGGGAAAATCGGAGCTTCAGAAAACTACTTAAGGGTCGAGAAAAATAGTCAGCTATCACCATCTACTGGTTGCAAAATGAAACTGCAACAAATATTTTGATCTAAAGCCTTCTTGGTTTGGCATTAAATAGGGACTGGTCTTTGATTAAAATAACATTAAGCACATCTCAAGATGTTTTTGTTTAATGATCACTTCTCCTCCACACCCAACACATAGCTCTAGCTTCTCCTCCACACCCAACTCATAGCTCTAGCTTCTCCTCCACACCCAACACATAGCTCTACACACTTAGCTTCTTATCCACACCTAACACATAGCTCTACACACTTAGCTTCTCCTCCACACCCAACACATAGCTCTACACACTTAGCTTCTCCTCCACACCCAGCACATACTGTAGCTCTACACACTTAGCTTCTCCACACCCAACACATAGCTCTACTACACACATAGCTTCTCCTCCACACTAACACATATCACTTAGCGTCTCCTCCACACCAAACACATAGCTCTACACACTTAGCTTCTCTTTGTTGTATTGTTTTGTTTGTTTGTTTGTTTGTTGTATTTCCTTCCCTCTATGAAAAGCGACCTTGGGTATGAGAAAGGTACTATATAAATTATTATTATTATTATTATTATTATAACATGTCTCCAGAGTGTGTGTGTGTGTGTGTGTGTGTGTGTGTGTGTACATATGCGTACATGCCTGTATGCATGTGTGTATGTACAGTATGTGTATGTGTGTGTTTCTTGTGTGTGAGCCCATGTTTGTGTGTGTGTGTCTGTGTGAGCCAGCTGTGTGCACCATTGTGGTGTGTGTTTCTGTGTGTGGGCTCACGTATGTACATGTATGGGTCAAATCAGGAACCCTATGCGCCAAATGTGACATGTCAGTTTACACAACCTCGACTCTTTACATCACAAAATAGTGCCATGTTTTGAGATGGAGAAATATGTTAGTTCCCCCTATCGATGGAATTTCATAAAATTAGGTGTGCGATTAATGAATATAGTGATGCCATGTGTCAAATTTGACAAACAAATCTACTATTGCATTTGACATCATTCACTGGCAATATAGGCTCAGCAAGGAATAGGCTAACTGGTCCAACCCACCTCAAGGCTAACTCTGGGGTAACTCTGTTTACTCTGGAGTAGACAGCAAATAATGTTATTTCCCAAAAAGATGCTTTAAGAACACTGAAAATGCAGTGTCGTCACTCTTATATGGAAATGTTTTTTAACCCTCCTGTTGTGTTTGCGGACAAATGTGACCGATTGACTATTCTTTTCTCTCAAAAATATTGTTAATTTATTCTCCCTACCATGAGGCTCCTTGACTTGCTTCAAATTGTTATAAAAATTATCAAAATTTGTTTTATGTGGTCACAGGGCTGAACACATAAAACAAATTTTGATCATTTTTATAACAATTTGAGTGTTTTATTTAACTTTAGAACACCCATGTGTATTTCCGGTCAAAAATGACCGACCAAAATTAATGGGTGAGAAAATGGTCAGTTTATAAAATTGAGTCCACAAAACACAAAACTAGTAAACACAAAAATAGTAAACATAAAACAATCACAACAGGAGGGTTAAAAAAAAGATGTGGTCCTACCTTTTGTAAAAGTTTGTAATTTTCACACATTCATGGAGTTGATTACCCTGGAAATCCAGAGTTCTCGGGAGGGCACAATTTGAATTTGCTCAGCGAGTTACTTTAGCGATGAGTAATGATGCCCATTATCTATGCCCATGGAGCCGAGCTGCACCAATCACATCGGTATATGCAGGCCAAAGGCAAGCTAAACAGGTGACGACAGCGCTGCAACATCGAAGTCCGGAAATATTGGTCATAGTGTTATCCAATTGTGTGCAGTGATATTTTCAAATGCATGCTTGGTGCCGTCCCTCGAGTTGGGCCATTTTCCTTACTTAATTACCTTAATCTTTCGGATTTGGGTCTGGATTTTCCAGGCTAAGAGTTGATCAATTAAAATTGATGAATTCAATCAGAAGGGCCAATGTTACCATCTAGTGGCCATTCTGCATTATTACCATCTAGTGGCAATTCTGCATTATTACCATCTAGTGGCCATCGACCAGGAGAGGTGCAAAAACGCCTAAACTCACAGGCCAGAGGGCTGCATCTCACTGACCTTTTCTTTTTGATTTCCCCTCCACATTTTTCCATTTCTATCTGTATGCCAGGCTTATGTTTCACCGGTTGCTCACCTGTTGGTGTTCACTGACCATTTAAGTCACAGAAGACTCCAGATTGACATGTAGGGTTAAATATCAAATTCTTGGCTCTGCATAATGTTCATGAGCGACAAACATTTAAACATTACAAAAAAAATGTAATCTTAAAACTTCAGTATAAACAAACTAAAGTGTTTGTCCTTGTCCTGCACTCTCCACGTCCTCAACGGACACAGCTGAGAGCTATGGAGGGAATCTGATATGCCATCAATTGTGCAGGTTTGAATGGGTGGACCATCTGGTGCTGAAAGTTATGGATCAATGAAAGAAAATCCAACATCTTGTCATTCTTGAAAACTCATGTAGACCAATAATTCATATGAAGATAAAAAACAAAACAAAACAAAAACATCATGGGTTTGCCATTTTTTATGGATGCATTTAATTTGATAAAGTGAAGATTATCTATTCTAAGATTCCTGTAGAGTAGACTACAGATTTAACTCAACAACAGGTCCAACTTGAGCCATGCGCATGCGTGTGACGAAGGTCTCCTCGTGATGACAGCTAGCGTCGTCAGACGAAAGGTTTGAGGTTTGTAGCTAGCGAGAAAGGGGTGGCTGGCTAACGTTAGCTAGCACTGTGGTTTGCTTTCTCCGTCAATTTCCGCAGAGGACACGACACGGATAGTTTAAAAGCCTACTGCAACACAGCGGTAATACCAACACATTTCGGGAAGAGCCAACGGCATTTCACTCGGTAAGTATATGAGGCTCTGTATATCAGTAGGCAATGGAATGTCGCTAACAGGCTAGCAAAATTAGCCAATGCTACTACTCTTGCTATCTAAACAAATGCGCGCTGACTCCATGTTAACTCAATAAAGTTAAGCTATGTAGGTGTTAGACAAGATACTGTGATTATCTCCCCAGCTGGTTTTGTCAGAGGAAATTGGTTTTCCATTTAGTTGGAAATCATTGGAGATGGGTTCTGCAGCCAAGTCAGCTATTTTCTTCGTTGGAAACGTTGACGTTAGTTCGCATAACGCAGGCTAGCCAGTTAACTAGCCTGCTTGAAGCGTTTGCTGTGTTTGTATGTCATTCTGGTTATATTTTGCAAGCCATACAACTAATGTTAGCGAATGTTCGTTGTTTTAGAAAGGATTGTGTAAATGCGATTGTTTAAGGTGGAAGGATAGGTAACGTTAGAGACCCAGTGACGTTAACTTAGTTTTCCTCAACCTGAGACCTTCATCCGAAACGTCAACACATCAGGAACAGAACTAACGACACTTGTCCAATCGTCTTCAGTCACATTCCATACGTCTTATTAACGTTATTGGTGAGACATTTCTAACCAGTAGTAAATATGCTTGCAAGCTGTCTTCGTAAACTACTCAAGACAAGCTAGCTAACGTTAGCCATCTCGCGCTATGACAGGAGATTGTTTCACCCTAGGAAACTGTTCAGCGTCAGATTATTGGTTGAGTTAACTGACATCACCAGTTATTTTGCTTGTATGCTATATAATTCAATTTGTACGCTAGGACTCACTTCCTTAACGTAAGTAAACTATTTAGGATTCCAAAGCCAAAATTAATGCACAGAAAACGACGAAATGCTAGCCTGTTTATGATTTTAGATTGAAGTGCCATAATCGCAGTCAGCCAGCCAGTCTAAGGCACGGTTGTTTACCCAAACAATCTGTTGGTCAAACTGTAGCACAATCACTAAAATATTTGTATTCCGATAATGCTGTATTTTTGATGACTGTTCTGTTGTGATGAAACTCGTTAATGCTGTAATCAAGGGTTAAGTTGACCTATGCAGCTTTGATTTCGTGTGCTATGCTAAATGATACAGCGGTGTAACGTTACCTGGGTGTAATAACAAGCTGTATAATATAGGTTTGGTTAAACGAAGCGCTCTAGGCCTAAGTGTTATTTGTTGTCCTAATCAAGTATGGAAAAACCTTAGACCTCACAGATTACAGTCTACACAGACTGGTTGGTCACATTCCGATTGTGTTCACTCGTAGGGCTTGCAGACAGGGGTGCTGATGCTTTGGGTTGTACACACACACACACACACACACACACACACACACACACACGCTCACACACATATGCTCTTACCCACCAGTCTAGAGGTTCAGAAATCATGCCAAATCTCCAGCATCTCATGTGTTTTATTTCCAAACAGCTTTGTGTGTGTATGGCTAGAGCAAGTCAGCCTACTGTACACACACACACACACACACAGGTGTGAAGCCCCTCTGCAGGGGTCTCTGAGTCTTGACCTCGGTCTCCATTACATGCCAGAGGCCAGTGTTGGATGCGGGCCATGCCCCATGCCTTTTGGCTGCGTGGGGGGGGATGGAACATTGGAACAGGACTTTCCAGGGACACTGGAAACAGGCTGATGGAGGAGACCTGTCATTGATTTAGTGTGTTGGACTCTGTCAAATCCCACACTAGAGACCCAGGTGCAGTGTGTGTGTGTGTGTGTGTGAGGACAGGGTCATAATTAACGTCCATGTTGATGGCATCGTTAGAGAAAGCGCTTGTTTCCTGTCAGTTGTTGTTCCTGCCCTATGAGTTTCAGTTGCGTTGCATCAGCAGCGTTGGCTCGTAGCTGTGGATAATCACTGCACTGATGTTGATCATTCAGACGCTCTCAGAGTCCTCAGCTGAGCATCGTTATGCCGGCCGGCCTGCCGTACAGCTGGTGGCACTGGCAGGCTGCTACATTGTGCTGTGCTGTGCTGTGCTGTACGGTGCTCACGGTTTCCACACACAGTTGCACAGTTCCGTCAACGCATGCCAGTGGGTGTTCCCGACGGTAGCTATGCAAATTATTTAAAGTATAAATGTAATTTGATTGGCTGGTGCCGTCTGTTGTTCGCTTGTTCGTAATTTGATTGGCTGGTGCCGTCCGTCGGTGCAGCAAAGGTTGAACTTTTCAAAGCGAGCGACGGGAACAATGAACCCACAATTCAGTTGGGCAACGGATGACGTAACCCCATGTAAAGTGGACGGGATGCGTCTCCAGCACTGCAACGCACGCAGCTGTGTGTGTAGGAGCCTGAGTGAATTGTGGTTCCGTTGTTTTGCTCCTGTCGCCTCTGTCAAAAAGTTGAGAAATGTTCAACTTTTGCTGCACCAACGGACAGCAACGCAAGGCACCAGCCAATCAAATTACGGTTATGCTTCAAGGTATACACCATAGTACACACCCCCGACTGTCGGGAAAACCCACCGGCATGCAGTAACGCAACGCAACTGTGGACATCTAGGGTGAGTGTGAGAGTGAGTGTGTGGCCGTGCCCCTGCAGCACACAGCATTAGAGGATGGAGTGGTTGCGCTCGGTGCTCGTCTGGTGCTGAGTCAGGGTGCTGCTGGATGCGTTGCCATGGCAGTTCTGTGTGCGTTTCCCCGGGCAGGGAGTGGAGGATGGTCGCCATGGGACCGGCTCTGTCTGTCTGCATTCGGGGTGTTTGTGAAGAGCTGCAGAGGCAGCTGACAAGACAGCAGCTCACCACACACCTCTCTCCCCCTGCTCTCTCTCCCCCACTTCTCTCTCTCTTTCCCTCTTCTCC